>NC_043709.1:52512302-52710699 GCF_006229205.1 Suricata suricatta
TCTCTCTCTCTCTCTCTCAAAAATAAACAAACATTAAAAAATTTAAAAGAAATATCATACTTAACACAGAATGAAATCCAAGTTTTGGGTTGTATGGTCCACACAGCTATGTAAACACATCACATAATTGTTTAAATTTATCTTCAGGCATAATTCAGACTACGCTAAATTTAATGCATGGCTATATTGATCCTTAGCATAGTTAGTGATTAATAAGAATACTTAACCATAGTCAGCAGCTTTCTTATGAGAGTTCAAAGTTATTCTAGCACAATGCTGTTAGTTTCTATTAGGAGGTAAACTGCAAGGATGATTACACTTGACTATAAAGGACAGACATACAGAGTTGTGTTATAAATTTATTTTTACCATAAATGAGAAATTTGGAGCAAAACATATGCCAAGTATGTGTTTGTTTTTACATTAAGTTTAAATTCCTTTTAAAATACCAATCCAGCTAATATTTTTATTGTTTTATTGTATCATTTTGAGGAGGAATGTAGGGGTTTTTCTCAACTATGCAGGATCCTATTTGTGAGCAGATAGGCAACTCTTAATCCTGTTTCTCTATCATCAATAAACAAATACTACTGCATTTTTTTGTTTTTATATATTGAAATACACCCATGAAAATTTAGTAGGATGTAACAGATTTATTTTTTGTATTTTCCCTTGAGCTGTCTACTGGTTCTGGCTAGAGTTTCTTGGGCCAGCTGACCAGATTGCCAATTGGATCGATAGTTAAGTTGTCCATTCATCATGTGCTGGATCACAGTCCATTTATTTGGCCATATATAAATAGAGAACAGAATTGACTGACACCTTTTTCAGAGTTGCTGATCTTGCTTAGACTTAAATTGGCAAGCATGGGACAACATTATCTGAGGGTCAAGGAAAAAAAGGAAATGCTTAGAACATTCTACACTAGGGTGATTCCTCCAACATTCTGTTCACTTCTAAGATTTCTGAGTTGCAAAATGGTATACACTTCATGACCTATTCTCCTGAGAGTGAAAGTGTAAGTCTTAGGGACTTACCCATCCCTTCAGGGGTCATGACTTAGGGGAAAGCAAAGGAGGAAATGTACATAAAATAGTTAAATCTTTTCCTGAATTAGGATTCAGAACTGCTTTTTTATCACCCTAGGGAGATGCTGCTTGGGGCTTTCTTCTCTCACAGTGCTGAAAACTGAATTGAAGCTGGAGTGTGTGTGTATGTGTGTGTGTTGAGGGTGTAAGTTGTCTTGTGTATAGACAGTGCAATACCTAGTAAAAGAGAAAGAAGATAAACTCAATTGGAAAACCAAGCCTTTTTCTAAGTTATAATGATTGTTTTACAATTTGATATATCATAAAGATAGTTCTATGTACGTGTTTTATAGAACAAGTTATATTATTAATTTCATATATTAAATCATATTTAAATTATCGATAAAATTATTTTTACATGTATTAAATGCATGAAAATTACAGATACTGTTTTCTGTAGTATTATGCATGAATTAATTAACAAATCAGGCTAATGTATTTTAATTATTATGCACCGAGTATGGTACCTGCTCCTATTGTAAGTTCAGTCTCATTTAAGATATTAAAATTAAAAAAAAATTTTTCTAAATAATATTTTTGTGTGTTTCTGTGATAGTAGTGTGTGAATTTGTTATCTCTACAGAAAAAAGAAACAAGATATGAAAGGAGTAATAGGAAAATCTAAGTCAGAAGAAAAGATGTTTATTAATCAGTCACCCTGGGGACCTAGAACAAGGATATTTGATGAATTGTCACCATCTCTTTTTATACCTTTAATCAATACTCTATTAACTAGTGCTACCTTTTATATATTAAATCTAAGTCAATCAACCTTATTTTGCATTTCATTTTCACCTTCACTAGCCAGAAAATAATGCTATTTGCTTTTTGTAGATGACGTTTTTTATGTACTGTCTACATAAAATCCTCATTAATCACAAAATACATTGTATGTTATAAAAACTCATTAAGGTAATAAATGGAATAATTGGAACCTTTTCAATTTCCCCTTTCAATTCAGCAGAACAAGCCAAAGAGCCCAGAGCGCTGTGTTCTGCATTTTTTTTCCACTTGAGTTAAGCACTAGTCTCCACAGAAGAACTTTTAAATCTGTCTTTCCATTAGAATTCTCTACAATTTCCGCCTTTACCAGGGGTCTCCCTTCTGAGGAGGCAGTGCCAGACACGCCCTGTCCAGTGAGGCTACCAGAGCATGTTTGTCTTACCGCTTGTGCATGTTTTAAGAAAAGGAAATAGTGAGGATCAGTGACTTAAGTGTCTAATATTTTACAATTAATATTGTTGCTATCTAAGCTCAGTTAAATTCTCTCATCCACATGATAAGATCGTCTTATTCTCCATTCTTCTTTAAATCAAACCCTAACATGCACTCAGAGGTATGAGTTATCTTGGATGATACAGAGATAGGCTTCTGTGGGGTTGGTAAATTTACACAGGGAGTCTCACTATTTTGCTGAAGAAATATATATATACATATGTTACAAACATTTATATACATATATGCATTTATAAATATAGCAGTTTAATTTTAAAAGCCAAATAATGTGTGATCAGTGACCTCATTTTAATGTGTGCCAAGCCAAACAGGTTTTGGAAATACAAAGCAAAGCCTTTTTCATATCAAAAAAGTTTTTTTAGGATGACTATCCCAAAAGTTAGTGCATCATAGAACATACTGAGGATACCTAACTTTAAGAATTGAATATATTTTTTATTTAGTAAGATAAATAAGAGAGTAATTGTTTAGTGCAGAGACACTAGCAGAAGAGCTGCGCTTTAACAGCTATTGATAATTCCAGGAACTAACAACATACAAAAGATGGAATACAAGCAGAAGGAGAAATGTTTCATTCATTAGCATTCGTTTTTTAAAATGTTTATCTTATTTTTGAGAGAGAGCACAAACACATATGTGGGGGAGGGGCAGAGAGACAGAGGAGGAGGGAGGGAGAGGCAGAGGGAGAGAAAGAGGGATGAAGAGAAAGAGAGAAAGAGGAGGGGGGAGTGGAGAATGAATCCCAAGTGGGCTCCTGCTGACAGCAGAAAGCCATTCGTGCTTGAACTCATGAACCATGAGATCATGACCTGAGCCAAAGTCAAACACTTAACTGACTGAGCCACCCAGGCGCTCTTATTAGCATTCTTTGTATGTTTCACTCACGTGTTCCTTTGATATTCATATTGGTTGAGGCATTTGGATCAGCTCTAGGATGTCAGGGACAGAGACCGTGTTTCAAAGATAAGCTCAGTTGACTTGGTGTAGAGAGGCTCTGCTCCTGATGCCGTGTCATGTGCAGGTTGAGGAAGTTTGATGGCACAGTACTGAAGTGGCTACAGACTTCCAGCAGACAGTTTCCTGGAGGAGGGATTGTGCTTCCACCATGGCTCTGAAGTAATGTTTTAGTGAAGGTTATTGCCCTAAACCCCACAGTGACGGTGAAGGAGAGAGGAAGCAAAATGTCTTTCCATTCAATTATAATTTTATCAAATTAAAAAATAGAAGAATAGGTATGCTTGCAATATTAATTAGCATTGCTGAAACCACATTTAACAAAAGAAATACACTGACTCTCAATTTAATGCCTTTTTAATTTGTTTCTCCTTAAATGAAGTGTGAGGTGAAAAATAATATTTTTCCTGAAATAACTGTTATGATAAAGCACATTCTGTTTAAAAGGACAGTGCCGCTTATAGCAAATTCAAACCTACAAGTAAGCCTTCACTCATCATACCATACACAAAGAAAATAAATGTTGTCTCCTGCTTTTTCTCACTCTATTTTGCTGAGTTTTTCAAAATTATCTCCAAAGACAATGTTCCCCTGTGCCCTATGAGAAGTACTAGACCCTTTTTAAAATTTTTTCTTGGAACTACTTTCATGGAAGATAGCAAAAACAGTATTTGATATACAGCACCTCACTCATAAACAACCTCATATATATTTACACACTTAAACACAAAGTGAAGAAGACCATGCTTGGTGGTTGATGTCAAATACTAGCACTATGAGGAATCTCATTGCAGAGAGGTGAGTATCATGGTTAGATTTAAAACTAAGGTTTTATTTCTGCTTTGTTAGTGGATACAGGGTGCAATTATTCAGAAGTGCTATTCCTAAAATATCAATGCTTGGTAAGAGGGGGAAATTTATAGAGATAAATGCCTAGGTGCAATTATGCATTTTCCCCCGACTAATAGCGGCTTTTCATTGTCTTAGTCATTTCAACTTCTGATTAAAGATGCCAAATTGAACACTCACATTTACCTTTGTTCTCTGTAAGATTCCATTAAAAATAGCAAAGGGATTTATAACAAGAGATAACATTACTCCTGTTGAGAGTGTTAGAAACTGGAAATTTGTGGTTAAGTCTTATCAGATCAGAGTGTGTGATTCTTAAGCCAGTGATAGAGAAATCTGAGAACTTAAATTAAGACATTTGTTTAAGAGGAAATTAAACAGTTTTTCTCCCCAATTTAGCTCATCCCTTCCAGACTGAGCACTGGAGTTTATTTTACAGAAAGTATAAAGTAGAGTGATGGGTGCAAATACCTTAAGTAAAACTCCCTGGCCATCTTCTCGTAGCTGGAAGATAGGCATGTACTTTCAGGCAGATCTGCCAAGCCCAAGATATGAACATACTGATATCCAGGGTTCTCCAATGAAATGGTCTACAGTGAAGCCTGCAAATAGACCCTTGACAGGCATAGAGTTTCCAGTCATCTTTTATGTACTTGATAAATAGATCTGAGCATACAGTTAGAAGTCACAAGATATTTAAAGAAATAATCTATAAATGGCAGAGTCTAAAATTAACAAATAGAAAAACAAATGATCAGCTTCTCTTTTAATATTACATATATGGAGCTTACCTCATGCCAGCATTATAAGTTGTTTATATTAGCTAGTGACTTAATATTTAGAAAAAAACTATCATTTATAACTTTTCTGAATACTTATTTACTTTTGAGAGAAAGATAGAGTGTGAGCAGAGGAGGGGCAGAAAGAGAAGGTGTAAAAATAAGTACAGAGAATAATGCAGGACTTGATCCTGCAACCCTGGGATTATGACCTGAGCTGAAATCAACTGTCAGATGCTTAACCAACTAAGCCATCCAAGTGCCCCTCATTTATAATTTTTATAAATAAGGAAACTGAGACACTGAAAGGTTAACTTTCCCAAAGCCACATAAATAATAAGTACTTGAACACAAATACTTAATTACTGAATCCCATGCCAATAAACACTGTATTATATGACCTCTCAATTTAGAATAAGTAGGGACTGGGGGAAGGGGCCATGATGGCAGAGCATCATGGAAGTTCTTTGTTTCTCTCATCCCTGAAATGCAGCTAGATCCACACCAAACCATTTTGCACACCTAGAAAAGTTATCTGAGGATTAACTCAACAATCTGCACACCTTGAACTGAAAAACTCAGTAGGTACATGGCATGGAGAGGTGAACTGGAAGAGAGAGAAGCCATGGAGGGTAGGGAACTATTTTTGCTTGCAGGAAGAGGATGGAGATAGGGTAAGAGTACAGGGAGAACACTCCCCCCAAAGCAGCTGGAGAAAAAAAGTGGAAACACCCATAAGGGAATTAGCAAGAAAGGGAGAAGGAAGAAAGGAGAAAGGAGAGGATTTGAATACTATTAAGATTCTATGAACAGGGGAGTAGAGAGTCTGAAACTCCACAGCTCCATATCTGGCAGAATTCTGGTGGAAAATGCAAATCCCCAGGAGCAGACAGCAAGTTATGGGGGTCCTCAGGCCCATGGGGAGAGGTGGTTCCACTGCTGAGAGGACATTTGATAGAGGCTGTGCGGCCTCCCCCCAGGCAAAGGTCCCAGCAGAACTGCCATGAAGCTCCAGAGAACTGCCATGTTTGCTGGTGTTGGAAGAAGGATATTAACAGGCAGTGAAGCTTGGCATCAGATGTGTGCTGTGATTTACCATAAATCTTGAAATGCTGTTGCTACATGATTGTGTGAACTTATTCTGGGATGGGCTGGTACCGAGCCACAGTCTCTGGGCATCTGCAGCACGGCAGTCACATGAACATTCCTGGGAGCAGATCAGTACCAGGACATTACTCCATGAGACCCAACCCCAGAGGGTCTGAGCAGGTTATAGCAGCAGGGCCCTCAGAGATGACTTGCTCACGGACAGGGTAGAAGCAGAAAGTGGATGAAGACCAGATGCTTGATTGCCAGTCAGAGAGAGCACAGTTCCTTATACCAGAGATTTGGTGACAATATTTTCACCTTTCCTGTGTATGTGCACAAATGCATACGCATTCCACAACAATCCACTCCTGTAAGCTGAGCATCGCCATCTGTGGAGAACAGAGCCCTGACAACAATCCCCACCCAACTGCACCAACCACACCCTAGAAGAACACAAGTTTCTCCACCTACTTAGTTTATGGACTATAAAGTGCTTCATAGTTAGACTTCTAGGGGAAACTGGATGTAATTTCATTTATATCCCATTCTATTTGTCAGTCCATCTCTTTGATTTTTTCCTTTCCTTTCCTTTTCATATTTTTAAATACAGAAAGAGAAAAACTATTTTTATTTTCTAGTTTTAGAAAAAAGATTTTTCTTTAATCTACTATATTTCTTTCTTTTTTGGGAAATTTTTATTATATTTTAATTTCATCACTTAATTTTATTCTTTTACTGTATTCATTTTTTTTAATTTTCAAAATTTTCCCATTTATTTTTTTCTCTTTTTTTTTCCCTTTTCTTTTCCTTGTTCCAATATTTATCAAGCTTATTTCAACAACCAGTCCAAAAAACACCTAGGGTCTAGCATCCTTTATTTCATTTTTTTGGTGTTGTTTTTCATTTTAATTTTTTATTTTATTAATTCCTTTTATTCCTCCAAAATGATAAAATGAAGGAATTCACCCCAAAAGAAGGAAGAGGAAGAAATGACAGCCAGGGATGTAATTAACACAGACACAAGCAAGATGTCTGAACTAGAATTTAGAATTATAATAATATGAACATTAGCTGGGATTAAAAAAGTATAACTCCTTTTTTCATTGATAAATAAAATCTAGTCAGGATGAAAATAAAAATGCTATAACAGAGATGCAATCTTGAATGGCTGCCATGGTAGCAAGGATGGATGAAGCAGAGCAGCAAATCAGTGATATGGAGGACAAACTTATGGAGAATAATGAAGCAGGAAAAAAACGAGGGAAACTATGGCAAAAGAGCACAATATAAAAATTAGAGAATTCAGTGATTCATTAAAAATGAATAACATCTTATCATATAGGTCCCAAAAGATGAAGAGAGAGAAAAAGGGGTAGTCTCATATGAGCAAATCATAGTGGAAAACTTTCCTAACTTGGTGAAAGACACAGGCATCAAAATCCAGAAATCAGAGAGAACTCCCATTAGATTCAACAGGAATCAACTATCAACAAGGCATATCATAATCAAATTCACAAAATACACAGACAAGAAAACAGTCGTGGAAGCTGCAAAGGAAAGAAAAAAAAAAGTCCTTACCCTACAAGGGAAGAAAGATCAGGTTTGCTGTAGAGCTATGTACAGAAACTTGGCAGGAAAAAAAGGAGTGGCAGGATATATTCAATGTGCTGAATCAGAAAAATATGCAGCCAAGAATACTTTATCCATCAAGGCCGTCATTCAAAAGAGGAGAGATAAAAAGTTTCCCAAACAGAAACTAAAGGAGTTCATGACCACTAAACCAGCCCTGCAAGAAATTTGAAGGGGAAATCTTTAAAGAGAGAAAAGACAAAACAAAAAAGATCAAAAGCAACAAAGACTAGAAAGGACCAGAGAACTCCACAAGAAACTCCAACTCTACAGGCAACACAAGGGCAATAAATTCCTATCTTTCAGTACTCACTCTAAACATTCCAATCAAAAGACAAAGGGGCACATCTGGGTGGCTCAGTTGGTTAAGTGTATGAATTGCTACAGGTCATCTCATGGCACATGAATTTGAGCCCCACATCAGACTCTGTGCCGACAGCTCAGGGCCTGGAGCTTGACTGGGATTCTGTGTCTACTTCTCTCTCCTTCTCTCTCCTTCCCTCCCTGCCCTTCCTCCCTGCCCCCACCTGCTCATAATCTGTCTCTGTCTCTCTCTCAAAAATAAATACACATTAAAAAAAAGACACAGAGTAACCGAATAGATAAGAAAACAAGATCCATCTATATGCTGTTTACAAAAGACTCATTTTAGACCTAAAATTGATTTAGACCTAAGATTTAAAGTAAGGAGATGGAGGCCCATCTATCACGCTAATAAGCACCAAAAGAAAGCCAGAGTAGCCATACTTATATCAGACAATACAGATTTTAAAATAAAGACTGTAACATGAGATGGATGGCATTATGTCATAATCAAGAAGTTTATCCACCAAGAAGACCTAACAATCATAAACATCTATGCCACCCAAATATATAAATCAATTAATCACAAACATACAGAAACTCATTGATAATAATACCAAAATAGTAAGAGACCTAAACACCTCACTTATAGCAATGGACAGATCATCTGAACAGAAAATCAACAAGGAAACAATGACTTTGAATGACACACTGGACCAGATGGACTTAACAAATATATTCAGAACATTTCATCCTAAGCAGAATACACATTCTTCTTGAGTGCACATGGACATTCTCCAGATTAGATCACATACTGGCACACAAATCAGCCCTCAACAAGTACGAAAGATCAAGATCATACTGTGCATATTTTCAGACCACAAAGCTATGAAACTTGACATCAACCACAAGAAAAAAATTTGGAAAGACAACAAATACTTGGAGACTAAAGAACATCCTACTAAAGAATGAATGAGCTAATCAACAAGTTAAAGATGAAATTAAAAAGTACATGGAAGCCAATGAAAATAATAACACCACAGCTCCAAACTTCTGGGACATAGCAAAGGTGGCCATACGAGGGAAGTATATAGCAATCCAGGCCTTCCTAAAGAAGGAAGAAAAGTCTCAGATAAACAACTTAAACTTACACCTTAAATAGCTGGAAAAATAACAGCAAATAAAACCCCAAACCAGCAGAAGACATAAAATAATAAAGATGAGGGGTGCCTGGGGGGCTCAGTCGGTTGAGCATCTGATTTCAGCTCAGGTCATGATCTCACAGTTTGTGGGTTTGAACCCCACATTGGGCTCTCTGCTGACTGCTAGCTCAGAGCCTGGAGTCTTCTTCAGATTCTGTGTCTCCTTTTCTCTCTGTGCCTCCCCTGATCACACTCTGTCTCTATCAAAAATAAATAAATGTAAAAGAAAATTTAAAATAATAATAATAAAGATTAGAGTAGAAATCAATGCTATTAAAATTTTTACAAATCCAAAACAACAGAACAGATCAATGAAATTAGGAGCTGATTCTTTGAAAAAAATAACAAAATTGATAAATCCTTAGCTAGTTTGATCACAAAGAAAAAGGAAAGGACTCAAATGAATTTAAGAGTTTAAGAGGATAGATAACAACCAACACTGCAGAAATACAGTGAAAAGAGATTATAGCAATTACATGCCAATAAATTGGGCAATCTGGAAAAAAATGGTCAAATTCCTAGAAACATATAAACTTCCAGAACTGAAACAAGAAGAAATAGAAAAGTTGAAGAGACCCATAATCAGTAATCAAAACTCTCCAAACACACACACACAAAAAAACAAAAAAATAAAAAACTAAACAAACAAACAAACAAAAAAACCCCACAAGAGTCCAGGGCCGATAGCTTTCCAGGGAAATTCTACCAAATGTTTAAAGAAAAATTAACACCTATTCTTTTGAAGACACTCCAAAAAATAGAAATGGAAGGAAAACTTCCAAACTCATTCTCTGAGGCTAGCATTACCTTGATTTCAAAACCAGACAGGGGCGCCTGGGTGGCTCAGTCGGTTAAGCCTCTGACTTCGGCTCAGGTCAGATCTCACGTTCGTGGGTTCGAGCCCCATGTCGGGCTCTGTGCTGACAGCTAGCTCAGAGCCTAGAGCATGCTTCAGATTCTGTGTCTCCTTCTCTCTCTGCCCCTCCCCCTCTCATGCTCTCTCTCTGTATCAAATATAAATAAAACATTAAAAAAAAACAAAAAACAAAACAAAACCAGACAAAGACCCCACTAAAAAGGAGAACTACAGGCCAATATCTCTGATGCATATGGATGTAAAAATCCTCATCAAGGTACTAGCCAACCAGATCCAACAATACATTAAAAGAATTATTCACCAAGACCAGTGGGATTTATATAAGGATACAGAGCTCATTCAATATCTGCAAAACTATCAGTGTGATACATCACATTGATAAAAGAAAGGATAAAAACCACATGATCCTCTCAATAGATGCAGAGGAAGTATTTGACTAAATATAGCATCCTTTCTTGATAAAAACCATCAAGAAACTAGGAATGGAAGGATCATACCTCAAGATCATAAAAGCTATATATGAATGACCCACTGCTAATATCATCCTCAATGGGGAAACATTGAGAGCTTTCCCCCTAAGATCAGGAACACAACCGGGATCTCCATACTTGTCACTGTTATTCAACAGAGTATTGGAAGTCCTAGCCTCAGCAATCAGACAACATAAAGGAATAAAAGGCATCCAAGTTGGCAAGGAGGAAGTCAAACTTTCATTCTTCACAGACAGCATGATACTCTATATGGAAAACCCAAAAGATTCCACCAATAAACTGCTAAAGCTGATCCATGAATTCAGCAAAGTCACAGGATATAAAATCAATGTACAGAAATCAGTTGTATTTCTATCTACCAATATTGAAGTAACAGAAAGAGAAATCCAGGAATTGATCCCATTTACAGTTGCACCAAAACCCATAAAATATATAGGAATAAACTTAACCAAAGAGGTGAAAAATCTATACACTAAAGACTAAGAAAGTTTATGAAAGAAATTGAAGAAGACACACACAAAAAATGGAACATATTTCATGCTCCTGGATTGGAAGAACAATACCATTAAAATGTCAAGACTACCCAAAGCAATCTATATATTCAATGCAATCCCTATCAAAATAACGCCAGCATTCTTCACAGAGCTAGAACAAACTAAAATTTGGTTCCTAAGATTTGTATGGAACCAGAAAAGACCCCAAATAGCCAAAGCAATCCTGAAAAAGAAAACCAAAGCTGGAGGTATCACAATCTGGACTTCAAGGTATATTACAAAGCTGTACTCATGAAGACAGTACAGTACAGGCAAAAAAATACAGAAACTTAGATCAATGGAACAGAACAGAGAACCCAGAATTGGACCCATGGATGTGTGGCCAACTAATCTATGACAAAGTGGGAAGGATATCCAATGGAATAAAGACAGTCTCTTCGGCAAATGGTGCTGGGAAAACTGGACAGCAATATGCAGAAAATGAACCTAGACCACTTTCTTACACCATACATGAAAATAAACTCAAAATGGATTAAAGAGCTAAATGTAAGACAGGATGCTATCAAAATCCTAGAGGAGAAAGAAGCCAAAACCTCTTTGACCTTGGCTGCAGCAACTTCTTATTCAATACATCTCTGGAGTCAAGGGAGGGAAAAAAAGCAAAAATGAACTACTGGGACCTCATCAAAACAAAAAGCTTCTACACAGCGAAGGAAACAATCAGTAAAACTAAAAGGCAACTTTTAATTGACATCTCAGATACACAGCAGATACAAACTCTACATACAAACTCTATAAAGAACTTACCAAACTCAACACCTAAAAACCAATTAATCCAGTTAAGAAATGGGGAAAAGATATGAATAGACACTTCTCCAAAGAAGACATTCACATGGCTATCAGACACACGAAAAAAAACATCACTCATTATATGGTAAATACAAATTTAAACCACAAGATACCACCAGTCAGAATGGCTAAAATTAGCAACTCAGGCAACAACAGATATTGGCAAGAGGATCTCTTTTGCACTGCTAGTGAGAATGCAAAGAGGTGTGCTGTTTCAAAGGGGCACATCACCCCAATTTTATAGCAGCACTATCAACAATAGGCATGGTATGGAAAGAGCCCAAATGTCCATTGACAGATGAATGGATAAAGAAAATGTTTATATATACAATGGAATATCACCTGGCAATCAAAAAGAATGAAATACTGGCATTTTCAGTAATGTGGATGGAACTAGAGGGTATTATACCAAGCGAAGTCAGTCAGTCAGGGAAAGGCAAATATATGACTTCACTCAAAGGTGGAATTTAAAATTTAAAACAGATGAATATAAGGGAAGCAAAGCAAAAATAAATTAAAAACAGGGAGGGGGACAAAACAAGAGCCTCTTAAATACAGAGAGCAAACTGAGGGTTGCCAGAGGGATTGTAAGTGGGGAGAGGGGCTAAATGAGTAAGGGGTATTAAGAATGACACTTACTAAGATGAGCACTAGGGGTTATACATATGGGAAGAATCACTGGAATCCACTCCTGGAATCATTATTGCACTATGTGCTAACTAACTTGGGTATGAATTAAAAATAAGGAAAGAAGGAGGAAAGGAGGGAGGTAAAGAAGGAAGATAGGAAAGAAAGAAAGAAAGGGAGGGAATCATGATGTCATGGGATGGGGGTTGGGAAGAGTAGAGTAAAGGCTTACATTGGTACCTGGAAGGAAAAAAAATGAGTAAGTAGGACTTTTAAGGGAGAAAAAAATATTTAAAACACCATTAATATTTTTAGAGCAATGAGAAAATATACTATATTAGTTAAATTTAAAAAGCAATAAAAAAGAACATTTATATGTAACAGTGAGCTCATGAATATTGAGAATACTACAGAAATGAAGAACTCAAAAAATAATGAGAAGATAAGCCTGGGAAATTCACCAGAAAAACAGGACAAGGAGCAGAAGATAGGAAAGCAGGAGACAGAGAGCAACAAGATTAAAGCACCAGTCCAGGTTGTCCAATATCAGAACAGTATGATTTATCGGAAAGAGAGAAAATAGAAAGCAGAGAATAGGAAGTCGTCAGAGATAACACTCAAGTGAAATATATAGAAATGAGCGTCACTTCCAAGATGAAAGTGCCCCCTGCAGGTGTACGGAGTACTGGAAGAAACCTCTGAGGTTCACGCCTTTCTAAAATGTCCAAATAGTACAAATAAGAAGATCTAGTATTTCAAGAGTCAAGCATGGCATTACATAATCTCAATCAACACACTAGGAATTACAAAGCCATTGCTTAGCATTGCTGAGTTATTTGATGGAAAATTATTTCCTACCTAAATTTTTATTTCCAACTAGGGAAAAATAGAGAATGAAAAATACAGGCCTCGAAAACAAAAGAGAAGCAAAGGAAATACTCAAGATATCAGTGAGAGAAATTCTCCCTCCCCACCAAAACAACAGTGCTTCAGCCTGCAACCAGGCTAACACAGAACAAATGGTTCTGGAAAGGATTCCTTTAAAAAAATGAAATTAATGCAATAATGAATTGTTTCAGTGTATTGAGCAGAGGCTTACCTATCAGGAGACGATCTAGGGGGTTAAATTAATAGTAAGTACATAGAGAGCTAAGAAAATGGGGGGAAATTCACTTTAGGGAATTTAGGGAAAACAAAGTATTGGTCAGGAAAATAAAAATAGTCATGGTAGAGAATAGCTCAGCTGTGACTATCATGCATCCAAGTAAAGTAAAACTGAATTATTTATCTTAACTAAATTCAGAGATTACAACGTTGAGAAATGTGAATGTGTGTGGGGGATGGGGGGGTGCAGAAGGGGTGGACATTACCTGTTTACCTCACAGTGCCTAGAAATGGAAATAAAATTAAAAAGTACTGCTATGAGCAATTATTTAGAGAGAAGGAAGCAAATATGAGAAGATTTAGCTAAAATGAATCCTCTGGAGAGAAGAAATGGGGCCCACAAAAAATACTACTTTTTAATATACCTTCCTCATAGAATTATTTGACTTCTCAAATTCTGGGTACACTTATTTTTGACAAAAATAAAAACCAAATTAATTTAAAAAATCACTCTTATGTTGTGATCCTTAAAAAGTGAAAAACATTCAGTACTTTGTCATCAATTTGTAACAAGAAATCCTTAGGCATATCTACAATTCAGTCACTTTTTTATTTTTCTTGGAATTCATGTAGCTCTTTCTTGCAATTTATTGTCAAAATCCTTGTCAATACTAAAGATGTCTCTGGAGCTTCAGGCCAGTGCAATTTCAGAAGTTTTTGTAGTTTTCTGTATCTGGGCCTATAGGTAGTTTAGCTCAGAGACTGACTTTTGGCTATTTTCTTTGGCACGTGGATGCTCTGATAATATCACACAAGTTCCAGCCCTCTTGTTTTCTGGACTTTACTTTGTCTTTTACATAGTTGAGTAGAGAAATGCTGCAATTCAGGGTGTTGATGACAGTTTGGGTTTCTCTTATATAGGAAGAACTCTCACCTTTCGTAGTTCTGAGATTTTTTCATTCTCTGCAAATCAAAATGTTAATAGGGTTTAGTGTGAACTAAAATGTGAAGTTATTTATTTTCACAGCAATCAAATCTCTTATAGTTTTCTTAGGACAGTGCTGAGAATAACAAATAACAAATAAATATCTGAAAGAACTTTCTTTTTTTTTGGTCAATCTTAAGACCAAAATAAAATTACTATACGTTAGAAAAACAGACTATTTATAATCTCAACATCTAATTTTTCATTTCACAAATCAACTGCTTATCTTTTGAATTCTATGTATTACATAATTACAAACACTGTACTAATTCTTCCTTTCACTTATTTTTATTCTTTTTCCATTTATTTTATATCGTAAACTTTGACTATGTTGGATTTGCTACACAGTCTCTTTTCTACATAGTCTAAAAATTGTGCTTTTAATGTTTGCATAATATTTCTCTCAGGGTTTGTTTTATGATCATCAAAAAGTGTAGGAAGTGTGTGTATGAGGGGCGGTTATTATCTGGCAACGCTGTGATGAGTTCCTTTCTACCTACAGATCTTTTTCTTCTGTTCAATTATCTTCATGATAAATCTCCAGAGATGATATTTCTGGGACAATATCAACATTTTCTGTACTTGTCACATATTGTTGTATTGCTTGCCTACAGGGTTTTGCCAATTGAAAATTAAACAAGCATTGTATATCTGTTTATCTCCCTACATAAATAGCTCTGAGTGGACCTCCCCTTCCCACAACTTAGAAGTATTAAATGGCATTTTAATTGACTTTATATGCATTTCTAAGTTTAGCAATGAGAGTAAACTACTTTTGGCTTTACAGTATACATATCCTTAGTTAATAATATTCATAATTCTTGCCTACATATCTCTTGGGGTTCTTGATATTTTCCTCACATATCCAAATGCTATCTATGCATAAGAGGAGTCATTAATTCTTGTCATACATGAACATTTAGATTTACCATGACCTGCTTTTCTTCATGACTCAGTTTTGCTGATTTTCATTATAAAGGTGCTTCTGGAATTTTTTTAAAGTTTTTATTTAAATTCCAGTTAATTGAGACATCACAATTCCAGAATTCAAGTTATAATACAAATCTGTAATGACCAAGACAGTATGGTACTGACACAAAAATGGACACTATCGGTGGAACAGAAGACTGAGAAAGGAATCCACAACTATATGGTCAGTTAATCTTCAACAAAGCAGGAAAGAATATCTAATGGAAAGAGTCTCTTCAACAATGGTGTTGGGAAATCAGTACAGCAAGCTACAGGCAGTAGAATGAAGCTTGGCCACTTTCTTACACCATACACAAAAGTAAATTCAAAATGGATTAAAGATCTAAATGTAAGACAGGGAATCATCAAAATCCTATGGAATACAGGAAAGAATCTCTTTGACGCTGACTATAGCAGCTTCTTATTAGACATGTCTCCTGAGGCAAGCGAAATAAAAACAAAAATCAACTATTGGGACTTCTTCAAAATAAAAAGCTTCTGCACAGCAAAGGAAAAAAATCAACAAAACTAAAAGATAACCTACTGAATGGGAGAAGATATTTGCAAATGACATATCTTATCAAGGGTTATATCCAAAATATATAAAAAACTTATACTACTCAACACACAAAAAACAAATAAGACTGTTAAGAAAAGGACAGAAGACATGAACAGATATCTCTCCGAAGAAGACATCCAGATGGCTAACAGACCCATGAAAAGATGCTCAACATCACTCATCATCAGAGAAACACAAATCAAAACTATAATGAGCTATCAAACCACACCAGTCAGGATGGTTAAAATTAACAACACAGGAAACAATTGTTGGCAAGGATGTGGAGAACAGGGATCACTCTTATACTGTTCATGAGAATGCAAACTGGTATAGCCATTGTAGAAAACAATATGGAGGTTCCTCAAATAGTTAAAAACAGAACTACCCTCTGATCCAGTAAATTGCACTACAAGGTATTTACCCAAAGAATACATATTTATCCTCCTGGAATTTTGAAACTGTCAATCTTTCCTTCATGACTTCTTTATTTTTCCAAAATTATCACTAGTCTATATCTCTAAAAATATTTTTCTATATTTTTCTGCCACCTTTTCTATAATTTTATATTTATTTTTTATATTTATTCTTTAAAACTTTTTTAATGTTTAT
Organism: Suricata suricatta; assembly: GCF_006229205.1. Taxonomy (NCBI): domain Eukaryota; kingdom Metazoa; phylum Chordata; class Mammalia; order Carnivora; family Herpestidae; genus Suricata; species Suricata suricatta. The sequence goes on from NC_043709.1 coordinate 52,528,996, forward strand.
TAATTTTTGAGAGAAAGAGAGAAAGCAAGTGAGCGAGTGCAAGCAGGGGAAGAGCAGAAAGAGACAGGGAGTCAGAATCCCAAGCAAGATCTGTACCATCAGCACAGAGCCTGATGAGGGGCTTGAACCCATGAACTATGAGATCATGACCTGAGCCGAAACCAAGAGTTGAACGCTTAACCAACTGACCCACTGAGGAGCCCCTATATTTATTTACTTTTAATGTTTGAAATTTTAGTTTTTTGAAAGAGAGAGACACATGAGCAGGGGAGGATCAGAGAGAGAAGGAGACAGATAATCTGAAGCTGGCTCTAGGCTCTGAGCTAGCTGTCAGCACAGAGCCCGATGCAGAAACCATGAGATCATGACCTGAGCCAAAGTCGGATGTTTAACCAACTGAGCCACCCAGGTACTCCTATATTTGTATTTAATGTTTTTGGTGTATAACCAGTCAGACACTGGGGCACCAGATCCCCTCTTGCCTGCAAGTTGGATAGCGGGCACCACCAGCATATTACTGAAAAGACGGCATCGGTAGAGCTGACTTCTGTGGGGTAGGATATTTGTTGTATCAGTGAGGTGAGGAGAGTGTTATACTATGCATGAATAGATACAAATATTTATCCAGGTGTGCAAAGAACTTCTCAAATTATTCTCAGTAAAAATATGTAACCCACTCAATCATTAGGGGAATAGCTTTGACCCAAAGGAGACACCAGAGTAACAGCCTGGGCTCCGATGGGCACAAATGCTGGAACAGGTATATCTAACTTGAGATAATGGGAGACACTGAGGGTTGAGTGAGGAGGAATAGAGGAACTAGAACAGACCTAGCCCAAACCCCCCAGCAAGGGGGATGCAAGGAGCCAAATTCTCACCACCAAGGAAAGCATGAATAACTTGTGAACTTGGAGAACCTCGTGGTCACTGTCCATTCCTTGGCATTAAAAAAAGTTTGTTTCCCTATAACTTTTTTTGAAGAAGCATAGCTTACCATATATGAAAATTCCACTGAATTAGGCTTTCCTTTTTCTGGTATAAATGAATTAAAATAAGTGAAGAAATAATTAAGATTTTAAAAATACCTGATGTGGTTTGACCCTAGATTATTTTTTGAGATACAAAAATTCTCTGCAATGATGCATTTGAAAATAAAGCAATGTTTTAGTCATAGAGTGTACTAGTGATTAATTTATTAACTCATGACTTAAAGCCCACCCCTTTTCTGCCCTTAGTGATACATGCGCTGAACTTTCTCAGGGCTTATTCATTACCCACCCCCACCACAAGAACAACGTTCACCTCACAGGTAGAGGGTGCTTGAGAGAACACTGGAAGAGACAGATGCTTCTCCTCTTTCCCAAGTCGCCAGTTTCCTTCTTGGTGTTAGGGCATGGTTGCCTGACACACAGCTACACAGCTGGCAGTAGTGGTCTCAGTGCTAAGTATATGCAGACTCAGTAGTACACACTCTCCACTGGCCTCCCAGCCCCCAGCAGGCTGTTTCTGCCCTCCAGCCCCAGCGTGTAGCCCTCAGCAGTCTCCTGGGCCATCCAGTGGACCAAGACCCTGCTCTCTTGTGACAGTTCTGGATCTCAACCTGGCAGTGTGGGGCTCCTACAGATTTGTTTCTTCCTAGTGAGCTCTCCCTCAGCCCAGAGGTAGTGGTCCCTCTTCCTGTGTGTTCTTTAGTTTTCTGTATCCTTTATTAATGTTCTACTCTTAGTTAACAATTCTTCTTTAAACTTCCTTGTTCAAATACCTGCTCCAATTTCTTAACTGGTCCCTGACTGATTTGTGGATCCACTGAGTTTTCCTTCATATATAGATAATACCTCAATACCCATTATCAACTCAATTACAGGTTATTTAAACTTTGTGTGTCTAGGTTTCTCTATTCATAGAAAAATGGTAATTTCATCACACTATTTTGGAAATTAAATAGAAAAATGCATGGAAAACATTTGATAGATTCCTTGGTACACTCTCATTAAACTTTAATTGTTGTTATTGTTATGAGCATTATCATTTATGGTTTTAAGTGCCTCAGGAATGCTTTCCATTAAGGCCAATTCATTCTGTTGCATTTCCTTCCTCCCTTCCTTCCTCAGCCCCTTCCTCTGTAAAAAAACAAAACAAAAACATAACAAAACACAAATAAGGTCTATTATCTCTATTTTTGACAAATTACAAACTACTTTTTCCATTTTTCCCCTTTCAGTGCTTTTATTTCCTTTAGCTCTTTAGTGTGAAATTATGTTGACATTTTCCAAGAATGTTTTTATGACCACTTTCAATGACCATAAAACTCATTCCTCTTGAGATAGATTCCTAGAATAGTATCACCATGGAGAGAATTTGCTCCTAACTTTAACCTCCAAGTTTTCATGAACTCTTCTGTGGACCAGAGCTTGGACATTTAAAAGGACTCTCTCTGCTATTGGCAAAGCGAAAGGGAGCATATTCTTTTGCTCACAGCCATCTTGTAAATGGCTTCCTCAGATCTTCAGAAAAAAAAAACAAAACTTTGTGATTTCAAATTGCTTTCTCTTTACTAAGGAGTACTCCTTCTCTAGTGTGGTGAAGATTATGAGTTGAAAATGACCATCAATTCTTTGACATATAAACCATGCCCCCAGAAATTAATAATTTCTTCCTTCCTTCCTTCCTTCCTTCCTTCCTTCCTTCCTTCCTTCCTTCCTTTCTTTCTTGATGGTAATACATGTGTAATTTCCCTCAGTTCTTTTTCAGTAGACTATAATGAAAATTTTGAATTGACTGAATGTTTTTGAGCTTTGACGTACAACAAACATACTATAAAAAATGTCTTTGAAATGTTTGTAGTTTATCTGACAGATCAGCCAGTCAGCTGTGGCCCTTCAGGACAGAAACCATTGACAGAGGTCTTTACGAATCAGTCTCTCCCATGGAAACAGGGTGACCAGGTGTCCTGTCTGGAACAGCCTACAATCTCTTCTGCCAAACTGATCCACACCTAACAATATCTGGACATCTCTTCCTGTTTCACAGTCTATGTTTCCTCATTTACTTACATTTTCTTTTTATCATTTTTTGTAAGTTTGTTTACTTTATGCCTCCCTTATTTTCTGTTTAGAATTTTGCAAGTTCCTGCAGCAGTTTTATTCCTTTTATCTAGCATTTTGCATTTAAACACTGTCCCATGTGCAAATATAAAAGAGTCTGTCCCAGGGAGAGAAAAATTCATTATTAATAATACATGGAAGAAATAGGTATTTGGGACAGTTTTATAAGTGTAGAGAATTGGCTCTGCATCATGGTCCCAGACCTAAGAACATTAAACTACTTTGCCATTTAATAAACAGAAGGAATGTAAGTATTTTAAAATACTTTAAGTACTTGAAGTGTAAAACTGAAATAACCTGCCATGAAAATTTAATGACCAGGTCCATTTATGGGGTGACACACTTGCTCTCTTCTTTTTTTCTATTTCCTTGCCTTTTTCTCTGCTTCCAATTTCTAGTCCCCCTTTTCTTACTTTGCTTCCATATTTATCTTATGAATAGTAATATATGAAAAAGGGAAAAACCTACATAAAGTCACTAAATGGGGTCAACTTACACACTTTCACAAAGGTGATGTTTCTTTTGAATTGTAGTTATTACTGCTTATTTGAGGAAGGAAGGAAGGAAGGAAGGAAGGAAGGAAGGAAGGAAGGAAGGAAGGAAGGAAGGAAATATGCTATATGCTGTGTCCTATTCCCTAGCTGAGGTCTATTTTTAATATTAACTTTATAGAATGACAGCTTGAGAGGGAAAGGGAGACAAACCAAACAAGGTCTATTCAGATTTGTAGGGTTAATTCACAAATAATCTTTAAATACTGGTATTTAGCACATCTACACCCATCATAAACTTCAAGAAATAGTATTTGGCTCTGCACTTTGGGAGATTTGAGCGATTACTTCATCATTCACCTTGATTTTAAGGATTTGCTTTCATTTTTTTTCTTTATCTTCTATGTTTGGAGCTCTTACTACATTTCCCCCTTTTCACAGGAAAGTCTGTTCACTTCCCCACATTTCTCTCCCCCTGTTCCCATCTCTTTCCTCTTGGGATTTTTCTGTGGATGAGTGAGCATGCATCATGGCCCTGTAATATTTAACTGAAATGTACGCAGGTCTATCTTCTGATGTCTGAGCAAAAAATAAAAATCTTGACAGATTTGCTCATTTGAGATTGGTCTTAATGCAGTATTTTCATATTGGGTCCTTTTTAATTAAAGGAATCAATAGCTCCCGATTTTGGTGTGGTGAGTAGAGATGCAGTGATGGGAATTCTGATTTTAATCAGATTTCCTTCATCTCTACTTTAGATGACAGACATTGTTGGACTTCAAGGTTATTTTCTCTTTGACTGAAAGAACTGCAAGACTACTTTGCTTTTCTTAATGCTTCCAAGACAGATTTTTTTAGAAAGGGTAGAGAAGAAAAGAAAAATAAGAAAGGCTACAGTTGGTTTCTTCTTTGAAGTAGATATGATACGTGAGGTGAGAAGACCTTAGGGTTAAAATTATTTTTATATTAGGAAATTATAATTGTTTTGAAAATAAAAACAATGCAGCACTGTGTCTCCCTCTTATATGCTAATTTTTAGTTACATTTTATGCTAATTTAGAAGAAAACATCCCTGTCATTCATTCCACAATCCTTTTCTGAAGGGAAGTGTTGTCAGATTTTATTAGGTTTTTTAAATGTCCTGATAGTCTGTCCAAGCTCCAAATGGGATGTAGATTCTATGACTTTCATAAGATAGTCTGAGACAAAAACTGTGGTGTAGTCTGGACAAATACAACTAGACAAATGTTAACAAAAATATTCCTAATTTCTGTTCCTGCCTTCTCACCAGAACTTGCCAGCTCTGTTCTTTGTTCTTTTAGTTCTCATCTTAGTGCCTTCTCAGATTTGCTGCTATATTTAAGTAAGATTTCAGTGAATTTAGGCCTTAGATTTTACTCCAAGTCCTAGACTTGTCAGCTCTACTTCCTATAGTAGATGAGATATGTCAGGCTGTTCTTGGTTCTACTACTTCAGTGTGGGCTCAGAAAACTGTGAGGGAGCCCAATCAAAGACTTGGCATAAAATAGGAAGGTTTATGTTTCTGAACATAGTCATTTCCCCTCTGTATAAACCTACGGGAAATGTGGTTAATATAAGGCTGTTCTGCTTTCCAAATAGTATAAATTTTTAATATAATTCTTAATAAAACACCCTGGTTTTTCCATTTTTCCATTCTAGCATCTTCTTTCATTTAGTAAATACTTAATAAGTTTCTAGTAAATGCCATGCACTGTGTAAAGTGATACATACAGAGGGGTGAACTAAACAGGTAAATTTTTCACTTCATTAATGCTTTCTTTTCCTTTTTGTGAGTGCATCCTTCTAACCTAATTGATGATGACTGGAGAATTAGTGGATATATAGAACTTTATTCCTCTTCACAACACTGGCCACAGCTATAATTAAATAATTCATTGTATCATTAGTAGTTTCATTACTGATTAGAGTTTCATCTCTCTCTCTGGGTAAAATGTTCAGTTTAGGAAGATCAGTCTTATTTCCACTGAATCTCCACTTGTTAGCCCACTGTCTTGAAGACAGTAGACTTATTTATGTTGCATGCCTAGACTAATCCTCAGCCAATCATGAATGAGACCCATGATCAGCAGAAAAACCTGCCTGCTAAGGCAATGTTGCTATCCAATCCAGTGTACAGGTAATAGTACCTGGATATTCTTAATAGCAATATCTAGTCAGGATCAGCTTTAGTCTGATAACCAAACAGTAAAATCTTGACTAATATTCTAATGTTAAAATTGTTAAAATTGAGTTCCAGAGAAAACACTGTAAACCAAGTTCTTTTGCTTTTAACCCAGTAGCCTTATCACATACACAACAGATTCAACAGATGTACCACCTGAGAAGGAGGTTACATCTCCCTAACTCAAGGGAAGATAAAGGTTTTCATTATTTATTTTACCATATAGGATGCTGCATTTTCTGGGGGTAGACAAGGTGTTAAGTGTTGTTTCTACTCTCTGTAGGATCCTCAAAAGCTGGTTCTGTCTTGTCCTACCAGAGGAGGGCAGAAATTGTATTAACATTGTAGTAGAGATAATAATAGTCCCCTAAAGATAGCCATGTTCTAATCCCTATAAGTTTTAATGTGTTGGATAACATGGCAAATGGGAATTAAGGAAGCAGATGGCATTAAGGTTGCTAATCAGCTAACCTAGAGATGAGGGAGATTATCCAGTATTATCCAGGTTGGCTCAATGTAATCCTAAGGGTCCTCATTAGTAGAAGAGGGAGGCAGAAGAGAGAGAACCAGAGAGAAGGCAGTGTGGAAAGGACTTAGCTCAATGTTGTTGGCTTTGAAGATGGAGAAATGGGGCCACAAGACAATAAATGTGGGTGGTCTCTCAAAGCTGGAAAAGGAAAGAAAGAGATTCTCCCCTAGAACTACCAGAAGGAACTTAGATCTTCTGATATTTGATTTTTAGCCACTAAGACCCATTTTGGACTTCTGACTTCCTGACTGTGAGATAATAAATTTGTATTGTTTCAAGCCATTAAGTTTGAAGTAATTTGTTATGACAGCAACATGAACCTGATATAAGCACATTCTAGCAGGTGCAAGAAAAAATGTCATAATGTGGAAGGTATAATGTTATGTGGAGTTGCCTCTGCAAAGAACTACAAATCTCTTTCTTTATGGGTCGAACTAGCATAGCAGTCAGACATGCAGCGTCCAGGCTTCATATGAACACACAGAAGAGACTTCTAAACTATAAAGCTAAAAATGGACAGTCACTTATTTTTCAAAATTGGAATTTGTCCTCATGTTCAAGCCACAGGTTAATCAATCTGCATCATCTTGCACATTTTAACTAATTCAGAAAATGTAGGGGAATATAGACCAAAAAAAATGGATGTATAGAAGAGGTGATAAACTGACTCAAAAATACTGAGAATATATATGTGGAATGGATAGAAATTTGAGTAATTTATAAGTATTACTTCTTTTAGAAATAGTCTTTAGTGTTATTGTTTTAAGTAAACATTTTCTTTTAGAACACTGTAGATTTATAGAAAAATTGCAAATGTTATTTTTTCATGCAGAAAAAATATATAAACATTCTACTCAATAGGCCACTAGATGTTTAGTATTGTAGTATTTGCTCTGAGTTTAGGAGACAAAGAAGGATTTAAAGAAGTATATGTATTACATGAAACAGCTGAATACAAGCAGAATATGACTGACTTTAGCCTCTTGTCCTCCTAATGGCACTTCCTGAATACGTTTAACAGAGCATTTTCCTTGTAATCGTTTCCCTGTCTGCCTCCATTAGTAGACTGTGAGCAACATGAGAGAAGACATCAGGCCTTATTTATCATCACCCCTGTAGCACCTAGCAAATGATACCAAGGTGAATGATATTGATAATACTGGCACTTGTGAGAATGGGAAGACAGACATGGGTGAGAATGCTCACAAAAAGGTTCACAAGGAAGAAGACTCTGAGGAGGCTCTTGAAGGAATCAGGTCAACCCTTCAACCTCTGAAGTTCTATAAAGGAAAGGAGGCTGAATGAGTCTGGCTATTTGCGGAAGGCACTGAGGATAAAATGTATAATAAGGGTTTATGCTGAAAATACAGGGTTTGTTACAGAGAACACAAATGTACTTAATATTATTGATACTATTTGAATTACTGAGTGTTTCTTGTGCCAAAAAGACCATTTTGCTTGCCCTTTCTGACCCTTTTGAAGTATTGGCTTTTTACTTTTCTGCAAACTCTGCATATTAAATATTTTAGTATATGCTCAAATTGTTAAGTGTATCACAATTCTTTCAGCTTGTCTGTATTTGGAAGAAAATACTCTTTATTGAAATCTAACTTACTCAGTTATTCCACTAGATCATATTTATGTGGTTGTTTTTTAGGTGAATTCTTAAGTATCTGGGTAAAATATAATATTGTTTCAGCATCTATAAATGCCTTAAGGATAAAAAAAGAAAAGCCCATATAGCAGAAGTAAGATGAAAATGTTTTGAGGTTCATACAGTAACAATTAAACTTTGGTATGTTAAGACTCTAGAGCTATAATTATACCTGTACTGTCAATAGGCATTTCATTAATGAATACCAAACTCTGACTTTTTCTTTTAACATTTGCAAGTATCATGTGTACAGTGGGGGGAAGTATTTTTTTGTTTTGTTTTTTTCTACCCTAAGTTAAAAAAAAAAAAAAGCAAACACACACACAACATAAAATTCAAATATACATCTTCCTTGGCATAGCACTTATAGATGTCTGAACCAATCACTCTCTTTCTCACACTAAGGTATCTGGCCGGAACTCTTTTTCCCCCACCTTGAATATACTAACTGCTATTCCTCCTTAATTCTCAGGTTAAATGTCACTTCTCTGAAGCTTTACCTGAAACAACACATTCCTCATCTCACCCAAAGCCTCAACAGCCAAGGAGACTGTTCTGCACCCAGGCTTAAGTCTATAGTTGCAAATATTACATCTTGTGTTATAATCGCTGGATTACTTGTGTGTATGCACCAATGATAGTCATTTTTATATTCTCAACATCTAGTACATTACCTGGTATACATTAAGCATTCAAAACTGTTGTTGAATGAATGATTGAATAAGCATTTGTTGAATAAATTTTGCATACTGCAAAAAAAAATTTAGACTACTTTATTGGTTTGGGATATAATACTACTCTAGTTATACCATAGTTGTGTTGTTTGCTTTTAGATTTTAAATGTATTTTATCATAGATATTTATCTTGGAGGTTTTCTCAAATACAAACAAAGATATTGTTAAATGCTTATTACATAAAATAGTGACTTAATAAGTTATAAATTAAGAAATGTACTATGTTCTATCTAGGAATTTCACAAAAGACTGAACAAAGCTGGTGACTAACTTCATTTTGGTGTTATTTTTCTTCATAAATATTGAAAAATTATTGGCATGAGGCAAAACAGAATAAAAAAAATGGACTAAAAACAAAAGTACTTGAATAAGGCATCATTTACAAATTATAAGGACATGGAATACATTTTGCATTAAGAACCATCTCCAGCCACTAAAGCGTGTTTCCAGGCACTGAAGTGTGTTTGATAGTTTACTGAATTACTCAGGCTCAAATTTAAATAGCATATTAAGTTAAATTTTGTTCAATGAAGGCTGAATCAGATAACTCATTTCATAGCTGCAGGACCCATTCTCAAATTTTAAGAATATGCAGAACTGACAGGAAGAAAATGAGAACTTTTCTGATCTGAAAGAATACTTGCATAAATAAAAATACATATCTTTTTGGGAAAAAGCTTTTGAATGTAGTAAAATACTAATTTTTCTCTAAATAAAATTAACAAATTAAATCCTAATCAGATGTCCACTAAAATTTTCTGGAATTTAAAAAAATGATGCTCATCTATATGGCAAAACTTCCATTTGATAGTATCTAAGAAAATGAACATTAAAAGTAGTAATATAAGTTTTCAATCATAGAATAGATTGTTTTATGAAGCTACAGAAAAGAATGTGGTAGTACAGAATGAGATGGGGATTTCATGTACGATAAAGATAACATTTCAAATTAGTGGGCGAAAAGACAGGGAATTCAATAAATGGTGCTCAGATAACTAGTCTTTGGGAAAATAAATCAAGGTTTGATTTTAACTTCATTCCTTAAATTAAAATAAATACAAGATAGAGAAATGCTATGGTTACTTTTATGAACTTTTTATATTTAAGGTTTTACCTTATTAATTAATTTCTTGTCTCAAATTGCAAATGAATTTTGCATTCAAACTCTCCTCTTTATGTGTAGAATTATCAGTTTTAATAGCTTGATCCATATAAAATGTTCCTCATACTAATATAATTATACACAAACATATAAACCCATTTAAATAGTGCTCTTAGTTTTGCAACTGTTTTCATTAAAATGAGGCCATTTAGTGCACGTTATATTCTAACTTTTTTCTTTTTAACAATGTATCCTGGGTATTCTTCTATATGAGCAGCTATTAATTAAATACAGTTAAATTACTGTGCAATATTCTACTGAATAAACATATATATTCTTATGTACTAAATCTTTTATTTCTATGGTAATTATTCCCAAACTGGGCAAGTTCAAAGGGTCCATTCAATTTTAATTAAATAGTTATTACCAGCCTAGTTCCAGAATGTTTGTAGGAATTTTACACTTCTGATTAGTACTAAATTAAGATGCACATTTATCTGTGTTCTCACTAACACTGGACATTGGCTGAAATTTGAGATGCAATCTGATGGTTTTAAAATAGCATCTTATTATTACTTTTATTTGCATTTCCCAGGTTATGAATGAACTTTAGAATTAACAGATTCATTGTATATTTGAATTTCTACTTCTATAAAATTCTCATTCATATCATTTTTTAATTTTTTTGGTTGCCTTTTTTTATCTTAAGACATCTGGTAGTGGTAAGACTTTTGACCCATTATGTGTCTCATGTTGTACTAATATTTGTCTCAATCTATAATGTGTCTTTGTACTTTGTTTATTAAATATTTATCATAGCCATTTTATTCATTTGTATAAAGTCAAATATGTCTATATTTTGTCTTATATGTTTGGGCTTATTATCTTTGTAGGAGAATTTTCCTCATTCCAAATTTACACTAACTCTTTATTTAACATAAAAGTAGCTCTCAGTGAAACAAATAATTGCCTGAACAATTAAATAATTGCCTCAGTCCTTCAATTAAAAAAAAGAAACCTGAACAAACCAATTAAATTCAAATTCAATTTGTATTAATTTTATTTTTAATACATTTGAATTCCGTAAAACACCTTTATTAATAATAGTTTATTTAAGAGCATAATAGTGTTATGGCAAATGGTCATAACACTTTCTCAAAACAAAATAGTATATTTAAGCCTACAAAAAATATTTTCAGTAACATTCAGACTTTCTACCACTTTATCGTTAAATTGACCAATCTCAAATGCTAATACATAAGTATCAGCAATTAATGTCTTGGGATATTAAAAGAGAGGTACAAATAAATATAGAAGAGCTTGTGGAACATTTAAGAGAATAAGCTTTGAATTCCTGACACCTACTGCTCCGTATATAAAAGAAAGTTCTTTAATTTTATACGTGGATATTTAAATATGTGTCCTCTGAGATCTGCCATTCAGGACTTTCACAAGATTCATTTTAAATCGAGAGCACCACTGTTATAGCTCTTCTAGATCTAGGTCACAGCTGTTCCCTCAGCCATGATTTGGCTCCTTCTTTACTTTTTATGTTGTGCATCTCTTGATTCTTGAGCCATTATCTGCTTTAAACAGATAGTGCCAAGCATAAAGTACTTAATGAATAGGTTCTACGCACTTCTAAAGACTACGGAGGATACTATTTTCTGCATAGTGAGAAAAGTAGTGTATTTGAAATGGTATATATTCAGAGCTCACTAAAAATGAATTTATCTGAAGATGCTGACATAGCAGAGAATAAGTGGCAGCAGGTTCTGGTTACACCGATAAGATGCTCACGTTTGGTTTGCTGAGGCAGAGACTAAGGTTTCAGGGTGTGGTAATGGCGTGAGAGCTAGAGCTTCAGAACCAGGTAGACAGTGCTGAGTGAATGCATTTCCAGGTTCTGAAGTTCAGTGAGGTTCAGAGTCATGACGGCAAGTCAATCAGCAGTCAAGCATCCACATGAAGGCCGAGAAAGCATTAGACAGTAAATCCTCAAAAGACTGGAAAAGCTTAAAATATAATATAAATGCCTCAAGTTAGAGTTGAGATCTAATCTAATTAGTAGAACACTTAAATAAATAACCACCCTGGGATCCAAGGATACACTACTGATGACAGGGGTCATAAATATGGCCACCAGGCAAAATAAAAGGCAAATATTTAAGTGATTTTGTCCAAAGGCAAAAAAAAATGTTCTCCTATGTTTATGGGTGGTTGGGGGAAAGTAGACCAATAGCAAAATGGCCTTGATTAATGGTAACTAACCTGTTTGATTCAATTTAGGAGATAGTAATGGGAACTTATATAATTCCTGGTGCAGCAGAATCCAGCTTACAAATGTGGCTTCCCTGGAGCCTCGCATCAAGACTAAGGAAATAGCAGTAACTCTGTGGAGGGAGGAATAAATGATAGTAGCTCCTTAGAAAGTAATTGTATCTACAGTAAAAATACATCCAGTGGTTCCTACTATAATGAAAACATTTCCAGACAATATCTCCCTTAAGGATGACAGGGTAAATTTGGCTTTTTTATTTTCCTTCCTGAGAAATACCCAAAAGCAACAGGAAAAACATAAAATTAACAAATCCATTGTGTGAGACCAGGAGACAGCTAAACCCACAAAATACACACTAAATGGAAAGGTTAACAAAGCCTGGGAGTACTGAGCAGGAGTGAGTAGAGGAGGAGAAAGTGTACCACCTTTCCAAGTCTCTAGGGAAACTGATTCCTGAAGCCAGAGGGACTCCCTGAGCTGCATGCGAAATCCAAATCTTTTGTGGACAACAGCCTGAGCTAGGTGCTTGCTTGGTCCGGTAGCTAAAATACCCAACTTGGTGGGTTAAGCATTCAACTTCATCTCAGGTCATATTACTGTGTGTGAGTTCAAGTTTGTGAGCCTGCATAGGGCTCTGTGCTGACAGCTCAGAGCCTGGAGCTTGCTTGCTTTAGATTCTGTGCCTCCCTCTCTCTCTGTCCCTCCCCAGCTCATGCTCTGTCTCTACCAAATATAAACAAACATTAAAAATTTTAAATAAGAAATACAAATGAAAAATTAAAACGAAAGAAATTCCGGTGAACCAAGTCAAATTTCTAAAAGCAGATGAGAAGGGACTTTCTGAGAAATCATACAAGCCATATCTGTGGGATTTCTTCTGTGGCTCTGTCAACAAGAAAAAACTGAGTTTTGGCATTGTACACAGCTCCGTAGCAGGGACTACATACACACACACACACATAAACACACAATCCTGGGTCATGAGGAAAATTCCAGCTAGCTAGGAACATAACTTTAGCCAATACCCAAGTATTTAGCTAGGGCTTATAATATGCTTTATGAACCAAAATAAGTTTGCAATATTCTATACACTCATATGATTCTGAACAAGTTGAATACCACAATATCTAACATTATTGTAACTTTTAATCTTTTTTTCAAATTATAGATATAAGTTCGGGTCAAATGTTTTATTATCTTCAAGTGAATGTAAATGTTCACACAATATTATTAAATACAGATTTTAACATAATAAAAATTCTCTTTGAGAAACTTATATAGTTAAAAAGTCAAGCAAATGACTCCTCATAAAGTATCTTGTTATTTATGGAATAAAAATACAAATTAAATTGGAGAAAGGAAAAATGCCTTTGTAGCTTGTCTCCATGATAATGTCTATTTATTCATGAATGTGTAAGAAGTACCTATTCTCCTTATGTCTGAGGAAACAGAAGAATACACTGCCACCCTTTGCTTCAAGTAGCTCACAACATGAAAACTTAAGGTGTTTGCACATCCACACATTATTAAAAGTATGACTGAAAAATCAACATATGATACCTCACATAGTGTGTAAGCTAAGGAATCATGATGTACTTGTATCTTTATACTCCAAACTCTTCGCACCATTTTAGTCTACTTATTCTCCTTTAAAAAGTGTTATGTTAGGAAAAGGGATTAGAATTATCATGTTTCATTAAAGCTAAAATGTCATTTGTTATAAGGGTACCACAATGTCAGAAATGGTAAAATGTAACAACAACAACAACAACAAACGTGCATCTTAGAAATAGAGCAGTAAAACTCTTGGGTCCCTGGAACATTCCCTATGTTGGTGCGCCCTCCAGCCCATCGCGGATCCTCAGAGCACCTGCTGACTGAAGAGCTTATCTTCTTTCTAATCCGACTCTGCCCACACATAACTACACTGCCTTCGAATGTGCCAGCTATTGTGACCAACATTTTGTAGCAGTCATTCAGCCATATGGGTTGGGGGACTGTCTCTTGACACAGTGTTTAAAAAGAGACCAGATTGTTTCTGAATAATGTATGTCTTGGTGGGGGGTTTTGTTTGTTTGCGTGTTTGTTTTGAGAATCTTAAGATCTACACTGAGTTTGGAGCCCAATCCGGGGGGTAACCTCATTACTGTGACATCATGACCTAACTTAAAATCAAGAGTCAGACGCTTAACCAGCTGAGCCACCCAGGTGCCCCAAGGTGTATCTTGTTTAGTATTTATACTCACATTTATAGTTTCTCCTTTAAATAGATACATGTATTTACTCAATATCTTTTAAAGTGATGAATAATAAAACAGCCAAACTCTCATTTTATAAGTAAATTTTTGACGGTGTATGCAATTTCTTTGCTTTCCCATTGTCTTGAAATATCATATTATTTAACACTTTCTATCAAGTATGTGGTTCAGGGAGATATAAATTTATTTATATATATATATGTGTATATATATATGTATATATACACATATATATATATAAAATCGGAACTAATGAAAAAGAAAGAAATTTTATAAAGCTTATGTTATAAATGTCAAAACAAACGGGAAAAAGCATACTAGTTCTAAAACATTTTGTAGTTGGGTTTATTTAAAAACTCTGGTAGATAAATTTCCATTTATTTTACTTGAAGATCAAATTGTTCAACTGTATTATTTAAACTGACAACCTAGGGGCACCTGTGTGGCTCATTCGGTTAAGCGTCCAACTTTGGCTGAGGTCATGATCTCATGGTTTGTGGGTTTGAGCCCTGCATTGGGCTCTGTGCTGACAGCTCAGAGCCTGGAGCCTGCTTCAGATTCTGTGTCTCCCTCTCTCTGATCCTCCCCTGCTCATGCTGTCTCTGTCTCTCAAAAATTAATAAAGAAACATTAATAAAAAAATTTTAAACTGACAGCCTAGTAATATTTCCCTGAAATAGCTTAAAACTCTGGATAACTAATAATGCATTATAATCAAGTGGTTTTCTATAATGTGTATGGTCAGCTCAATATTATAAAAATAAATATTTTTAAAAAATAAAATGGATTAGAACTTTGATACTAAAAATAGTTTCTCCACATGATTATACTTATTTATCTTTATTTTTCTCCCCAAATCCACAGTGACTAATTTTAAACAATGAAATATCAATAATGGCTTGCTTGAGTAGATCATACAGAATCACAGAACTATGTGTGAATGAAATGATAACCCGATTCTCCTCCACTCCATTAGCATGTGAACATGCCAACACAAATCTCCATTGTTAATAATATGCCTTTGGAGGGCACCTTGGTGGCTCAGTAGGCAAAGTATCCCACTCCTAATTTCAGCTCAGGTAATAATTTCATGGTTTGTGAGATCAAGCCCCAGGACAGGCTCTGTGTTGACATCTCAGAGCCTGAATGGGATTTTCTCCCTCTCTCTCTGTCCCTTACCCACTTGTGCATACACTCTCTCTTTCTCTCTCAAAATAAATATATAAACTTAAAAAAATAATATGCCTCTGGGTTCTAGCATGTGATGTTTGGGTATTTATACTTTATAATTCTGAAGCATAACTAAACTGGGACAAGTAAGAAAGACAAGCACCTGCTTTGTTCTAAAAGGAAATTTAAAATTATATTGGTGTGATTTTATTTCAAAATAATTTAAAAGATTTTTAATGTCTATTTTTTTGGGGGGGGGCACATGATTGGGGGAGGGGCAGAGACAGAGGGAGACACAGAATCTGAAGCAGGCTCCAGGGTCTGAGCTGTCAGCACAGAGCCTGATGAGGGACTCAAACTCATGGACTGCAAGATTATGACCTGAGCCGAAGTCAGATGCTTAACCAACTGAGCCACCTAGGTAAACCTATTTCAAAATAACTTTTATTTCTAACAAATAACTAAGGTTAATCTCTATGACAGTCCTAGGCAAGAATAAACTCTTTCTAGTTTCTTTCAAATGTTCTGCCACATAGAGGATCAAAAATGAATAAAAATTCAGCACCCAATTATCAGTATGGAATATGGAAAAACTGTGAAAGGCAAACAGCTCTTCTAGAAAATGTTGATGTATAAGAAGTGATACAAATAACAAAAGACATCTTCAGTTTTGCCCTGAATATTACTGTGAATGAATTTGGGAAGGCAGAAATTAATACCCTAATTCTATCACTGGAAAAACTGAGATTAACAGAGGTTCTCATTTACATAAGGCCAAGGCATTAGGTGTTATTTTTTAGACTAAAGTCAGAACATTTAGGTTAGAATAAATTACTTAAGTACATTTTTAAGTCATGATAGAGGAAGCCTGCATAAAAACACTGTAAAATCCTCGAATCCTGTTCTGAGATTTATGATGCCAGATGTCAGAAATAACCAGAAACAAACCTGGGAGGATTTAGAGGTGAGGTATCGCTAATATTGGTCTTCTGTTTCCATCTTTAGAAGCAGATGAGGGCTAGGTACAGCAGCCAGAGAGATGGGCATCAAAATATCACTTTCTATACTGATGCCTTAAACTCGGCTCTACTTTCAAAATGTATCCAGAATCCAAACACTTCTCGCCACTCTTGCCACCACTTCGTGGCATCATCAACATCTCGTCTTGAGTTATTTTAACAGTGTCCGACTGCCCTCCCTGCTTCTCCTTTTCCCCCTCGCTCAACATTGTAGCAAGAAGGAGCCTTTTAAAATGTTATCCTTGGTTTCCTCTCCCACTGAAATTAAGAGCATAATATTCTATTATCTTTCTGCTGCTTCCTGATTCACTCTGTCCAGTCAGCTTGGCCTTACGGGTTCTGGACTGCGCCAGGGTTTTTGCCTTGGGGTATGTGCATTTGCTGTTATCAGTGCCTAGGATGCCACAGTTACCCACATCACACGGACTCCTCCGGCTCTCAGATCTTCACTCACCCTTTAAGTAAGACCCTTCCCTGTCATCCTAACAGAGAAGCTCTGCTTCTTCCCGTTTCTGTGCTTTTTCTCCTTACTGTTTACTACCAGTTAACATGCTGTCTATTTCACTAATTTATCTTGTTCCTTATAATTGCCTGCCTTAGCTGAAATTCCAGGAGGGAAGAAAGTTTTTGCCCTTTTACTCTGTGTTGCGGCACTTGCAGAACCTGCAGCATCTGCCATATAGAAGCTGCTCAATTAAAATCAGTTGAAAAAAATAGTTTTTAATGGGAAGCCACTAAAACTATAAATACAAGAGTACTTGGGGAAAAATGAGATAGAAGCTGCAAAATACCTAGATGTTGGAGCCTCGTATATTTAAAGAATGGTGTTACTGTTGTTCTGACTTCATTCAGCAAAATTCTCTATGCCATGTGAATCTTCCTGAGGTCAGCCAACTCCTCCAAATACCCACCCCACCTGCTAGACCTTCACCATGAAGCTGACCTCTTTAGGTGACTGCCTTTTTTTCCCCCTAAACAAAATAATAGCTTCCAATATGAATTGAGCAGTTACTATGCAATATAATAATCACTTGATTATTATATACGTATTGATCATATACATTATCTCAATTAATTCCTTATCACCCAAATTTTCCAAATAAGGAAACAGAACCTAAGTAACATTCCCAAGCAATGTGTCTGGGATTTGAACCCATGTTGCGTTTCTTTAGAGCCCCAGCTTGTAACAATTTTATTTTTCTACCTCGAACAGGCCATTTGGCAGAAATGTTTCTTTTTTTTTTTTCCAGGCTAATAACACTGCCTGTATTTTAGAAGCCCATTTGTCTTCTAAGTGTTTCTTATATTACTGCATATCTTTAACGTTTCTCTCTACACTACCTCCTTTTACACAAAACACAGATCTAAGTGTCTTGTCTCCCATTTAAAAGCAAAATAAGAGAGGGGCACCTTGGTGGCTCAGTGGGTTAAGCGGCTGACTTCAGCTCAGGTCATGATCTCACGGTTCGTGGATTCGAGCCCCGCGTCAGGCTCTGTGCTGACAGCTAGCTCAGAGCCTGGAGCCTGCTTCAGATTCTGTGTCTCCCTCTCTCTGACTCTCCCCTGCTCGTGCTACCTCTCTCTGTCTCTCACAAATAAATAAAAAAATTAAAAAAAAATAAGAGAAAATAAAAAGCAAAAACTTCTGTTTTATCCTGTGTCTGTACATTCCGCATCTCCCTCTGGTAACAGCCTTTCTTCCCTACCTTCCTTTCATATCAAGCATGAACTCCATGTCTAGGTCTTGTCTGAACTAAATCTCTGCCCTTGTCATTAGCATTCCCTCCTCAAGTCACTCCCATTTGGCCCTGCTAATTTTGCGCTCAACATTCTGCTGAAACTGTTCACACTTCCCAATTATAAGTGCAATGTCATTCCTTTACACATTTCCCCCCCTGTATCACTTGTCACTGCTTAAATCTCTCTCCTTTGTGATCTTATCCTCCCTTACATCCTGTGGTTTCGATCTCTCGGATTCCCTTCTCCCCTCACGACAGGTCAGTCTCCACTCCTCCCCGGTTACTGCTCCACCACTTGCCCCCTTCACAACAGGGTACCCAGGGTTCCAGCCTCAGCTTGAAACTTCTTTTATCTTATCTAACCCTCTCTGGCAATTCTCTCTGCCACCTCCACAGCTTTAAGTTCAAATTTTATGACTCCTATTTATGACTTCAAATTTTATGACTGAAATTTATGTCTCCAATATCCCTCACTCAGACTTCTCCCCTCAGGTATCTATATTTCTCATCGCTGACTGGGCAGCACGCGCTAGACAGCAAGTGACATCTCACAATCAACATGTCCAACAATAAACACAGGGCCTATCCTGTCCCCTCCCCTAGGCAAAGAATCTACTCTTCCCCTGGTTTCCTGAACTGAAGGTTGTCCGCCTTCCCCAGTCAGTTGCACAACTTCGAAACAAAAGCTTCAGAGATTTTTCTTTTATTCACACCCATGTTAATTAACTTGACCCCAAAACTCAATTCTGCCTCTCAAATATTTCTTTAACCTCTCATTTCCTTTTCCTTCCATTTAAAAAACTGGTAAGATACACGTACAATTTGCCATCACAACCATTTTGAGTGTACAGCTCACAGGTATTAAGTACATTCACACTGTTGTGCAATTATCACCACCATCACCCCCAGATGCTTGTTATCTTGTTCTCATTCCTCTTAATGCTATTGACAATGCTTAATTAAAGCACAGGCAATCCCTTGATTAATTCTTGCAATATCCAAGACCTCCTTACTGATCTGTTCAATTTCATTCAGACCTTTTCCCCATTCATCTCTCCTGCACTGAAGTGTGAGAGCAAATTTTCCAGAAACCAACACTGTTCCACCATACTTACTCTCAAGTGTTCTCTATCTAATCTCTAGAATAAAGTTCAAATTCCAAAATTGACCAAATAAAGCCAGTGTCATAAGTCACTTCCTTACTTACCTGGGTAGCTTCATGTTTCACTGACTCCCTATTTCCACCCAATGTCACATCACAAATCCCAAACAGGCATGCACATACATGTGCACATTTTATATTCGTCATAATGAAATGAAACACTTAGCTATGTGATTACATAATATTCTGTTTCTTTGCTGCATGTGTTTCTACTAGGCCTATAGTATTTCTCTGAGGCCTATTTTAAATACTGGACACACTAATATATAAACAAAATCCAAAGTCAGAAATTTGTTATTATAAATTTCTAGGATGTTACATATTCTGCTGTTTGCCCTAGAAAGAGTGAACATCTGTGTTCATAATAGCCTGACTTCAGTCCAAGCTGATGGTGGGGATGTGCTTCAGCAAATGATAATGAAATTGTATTGTTTCCCTTTGTTATCTGATAACCTTCTCATTTAGTTTTCCTTCCTCTTTTTTAGAATATCAACAAATTTTGCAATGGACATTCCAATTCCAGACTTTTCCTGCTATCATAAATTTACCACCCCATTCTTTTTTGCCAGTAATGGGAGGAAGAGAGGGCTTTATTATCGAGTAAGTGAAGCAAAGACATTTCGAGCAACTGTCTTCCATTCTGTGAGACCATGATACTAATTCCAACAAATGAACAGGAGACACCAGGAGCAGGATCAGAAACAATGACAGATGGCTTATGCGTTACCTCACTACAAATTTACCAGACTTTAATTTCTCTTTCTTGTCTAAACTTCAGAAGGGCTAGATATAGGACTTTAAATACCTTGGAGTGGTGTCAAGCAGAGAGCAGGACTTGACAGTCTACTAAGCTTTTCAAATTGAGAATGCTTTTTTAAATGCATGAATAATATTTTGCAACAGGTATCTTATTAGTTAAATGTAACATCAGTTAAATGTTAATGTAAATTCTTAATTAAGAGACAAACAGCAGGAGTTGGATTTGCTTCTGGCAAATCCCAAAAAGGAAAATTCAACTCCATTGATGGGTAGAGGGTGGCATTAAGTCAAGGACAATCCCATGCCATAGGCCATGGACAGGTGCGCCATCTCTCTCCAGATGTATTTGAATAGACTTCTTTCTATAAAGGTTCACATTCCATGGTATCAGTGCTTCTAGAAGTCCTTCTCGAGAAGGATCTGGAGGTCTGAATTAGAAGACATCTTTCTGTGATTCCACTATACATATCTATCATAACACCTAACACACTGTGCTATAACTCTTCCTCAACTTTTCTCACTACTCCACCCAAAAGTAAAAGGTAATGGTTTTTATTCAGCCTGTGCTCCTGGGGCCAAGTAGTATACCTAAGTCCAGTAGAAAGTTGTTAATAGAGTTAAAAGGAGAAAATGAGTCAGGGAGGTAGGGAGGCAAAGAAGAAGAGGACAGGAATAAAAACAAGTGAGAAGGAAATTAGGAGAATGGATTTAATTCCTGAGCTTAGAGTAACCTTCACACTTAAGTCTCCAAGCCATCTTGACAGGTAAATTCATTCCTATTGCGACATCTTGATGCTACAATGTTTTTGAATATTATTCCCAGAGTGAGAGTGAGCTGTTAATTCTGCTCTTTTATTGACAACTGGTAGTAGTGATTATTTACCTTTCTGTGACAGTACAAGGAACTAATAATTCCAGTTTTAAAAAAGTCTGTAACCAGATATGAGATGACATATCATAACTCTACTAAAGCGACTGTAATGGTCAATTAGGTGAATAACTATTGCTTTAAAAAGTCATTAAATATTGTTAATGATGGACATTAATAGCTCCTTTGGCGCTGTTAGTTGGATCAATAATTCATATTTTAAAAACACTCGAAGTACATGTTCTTACACTAGATTAGGGTTTTCTCAGTCAATATCTTCTGAAGAAACAGATTTACATAGTTAGCAGTTTTGTAACTCGATATATTCCCATGTCAATCAAATAGGCAATGGTAATTAAAATTAGACAACTCATTCCCTCCAGGCCTCTCTGATGGTGAAAATGACAAATACGTAGAAACTAAAAAAGCAGAACATTTTAATCACTGTTTTATTAATTTTTAATATTTAAAAATATTTAGTCATAAGAATTCACAATATTGCTGGTGTTTTTAGTCAAATATTTCTTAAATTGACCTTTTTATACACTTGATGGTAAAAGGTAATCACTGAAAAAAGAAAAGTTTATATTTCCTTTATAGGAACTTTCAAATAGGTTTTCAGTTATATATCATTTTATATAGAAATTCAACAATATGATTTTTGCGAACAAAAGATGGAATCAAATTAATATTAAATAATTTGGGCAATGCTTATTTTACAGAGTTGCAAAATCCCTTTGCCTCCTTTTACCTAGTTCCCATTGGTTTATGTATTTTATTCTGTGTGTTTCTAAGAATTATGGTCTTTTTAGATTCTGCAAACACTATTGATTGCCCATTATGTGGAAGATATTGGGCAAATCTTTTTCACCCCTCTTCAAAAATAATACACTGAACTAGCCTAATAACCTGAAAATTGCAGTATTATCTTTTAAATTTTCCTACTGAAGATATTTTGGTTCAGAGGGCTTTCAATGACTCTCAGAATCACTGAGAAGATGACGTCAGAACTTGTATTTGGACTTTTGGCCCCAAGTTGAGTGCTTGTCCACTGATCCTAAACTGCCCATAAGTACCCTATGAATGCACAGAAATGTTGACAAAATCCTGGGAATCACTGCCAAGCAGAGGAAAAAACTGAGGATTCAGAATACCCCAAGTTTCCTCTTCTTTTTTTTATTCGACAATGGCATTAATGTAAAAAGTTGACTTTACAGAGATTTTTTAATGCCTATATTGCAAACCTTAGCACAAATCATTTAGGAGCTGCTGCTTCTCCGCCCTTCCACAGGTCCTCATCACCTGTGCCAGTCAGTCCTGGCTCTCCATTTTACGCCGCTCTCCTGCCTTCGAATATATTGGTTTTACATTAATGTGACGCTCACCTATATTCTCTCTTCTTCCCTTCTATTCCCCTTCTTTTCCCTTTCCCCTTCTTTCTGTCTCTTCTCCCTCTTTCTCTTCTGCTCATGTAGGCATTCCTTCTCCTTCTCCTCTGCTCTTTCTTCTCACTTTCCTCTTCTGGTCTCCAGATCTTACTTTCTCTGAGAATCTCACAGTTACTCATTCTTGTGTACAGCAATCAGCTTAGTTTTATCTTTTATCTTTTACTCCCAAATGTCCACACTCAAATTCATCAAGATCATTAAAAAACATATAAAAGAATCTTCATTTGAAAGGACCAGACACCTAAAAAGCAGCTTACTGATATTCTTTCATTATTGAAATAACCCTGGGGTGGTGAGGGACAGATTTCTCCAAGGAAGATGTTACTGAATGAAATTCTTCAATTCTTGTTATGTAATACCGGTGAAGGTATGAAGAAATATTAGTGGCAACATAAACTAAGATAATATTTCTTGAGGTGACAATCTGTATATACATCTAAGGCTTTAAAAGTTATGTATCTTTTGGCCCCCTAAAATTCAATTTTAGTTCTATGTTCTAAGACAGTCATCAGACAAATCACACAAGCACATTATTTAGGAAATCATTGCAGCATTGTTTACAAGGGAAATTGGAAACAACCTAATTATCTATAGATAATTGATTAAATAAATTATAGTATAACCTAAAAATATGCTGCATTATAAAAGTAAAAAAGTATAATTATAATTTTTGATATGAGATATACAGAGAATCTATTTTTTTAAATATTTTGTCAAACTGGTTTCCATACAACACCCAGTGCTCTTCCCCACAAGTGCCCTCCTCCATCACCACCACCTCTTTCCCCCTTCCCCCTCCAACCCTCAGTTCATTTTCAGCATTCAACAGTCTCTCAAGTTTTGCATCCCTCTCTCTCCCCAACTCAGAGAATATATTTTTATAAGTTTTTTTTTTAAATCTCTTCCAAAAGGGTAGCTATGATATGGTCCATTTTCTTTTTGGTGTGTTTGTGTGTGTGCAATATACATATAAAAAATGTTAAGCCTAGAAATGTTAATCATAGTTATCTTGGTGTTGGTATTAAAAATGCACTCTATTTTCTCTTTTGTGTATCTCTCAATTGCATTAATATATCCAAAGAATTTTTATTAATATTTATAATCAGTGAAAAGCTATAAATGCTCAAATAATATTATAATTGCTTACTTAGTAGCAATGTATAAATATAAGAGACTTTTAAGTTCACTCAAATGAAAGCAGACTTACTCTAGAAAGAGATAGCAAATCTATGTCTTAGGATCCACTAAAACCATAACCTGAGATAAAGGCCTTCCTTCATATAGCTTATTTGCAAAGTGATTCCAGAGAGTTAGGCGTAGGGGACACTGGGACTGAACAGAAAAAAATAGAGAACACAAGGATGCTTTACCAAGTTGTCCATCATAGGTGCTCAATCCCACAGCACCTTCTAAAACCACAGAAAACATGTCTTAGAACTGTTTGCCAAGAGGATAAAAGGGCAATCTTCATCCATTTTTCCCAAGTCCTATAGTCAAGGGCGGCCCTGTAGGCATTAACCCTTTCATACTTATGAACTTGCTCGTGTTAAGTGCTGACTGGGTGATCCTGGGTGTTCTGGGCTTGGACATCAGAGAAGACTTCGAATCGTAGGTATGGAGCGCAAGCCTGAAGTGAAGCACTGGAAGTAATACTGTTTAAACCAGAGTAAAGCCTGTGCAAAACTGGTCACTCCCCAGTCCAATAAGAGATGGACCTGACAGGCTCTGAAGTAGTGCTTGTGTCCTTTACTAATTCCAAATATCATCTAGTCCTCTCTAACTTGTTGCTAACCACAAACTCTGTAGGACTTAATTTAAGAGTCTTCCTGGAAGAACAGTCCTCACTGCTGCAGGCAGTCCAGGCACTGTAAATAATATGATTCATTTCCCTTTTCCATTAGTCACTTTCCATTTCCTTCACTGTTGGTTGGCATATTGTCTGATTTAATTGTTTGCCTAGTGGGATAGCCCCGAGAGATCTGAGCAAGGAACGTTATGTGACTTACTATACCAACAGATTAGCTATTCTCTAAGTTCAGGGGCTGCTGGCAGGAGAACAATGGGTAGCAGAGATAAATACATCACCATGGTAGGTGTCAATTTTGATAAGGATCTATCAATGTCTCTTTAGGGTTTAAGGGGTCCATGTAGTAGTCTGAGTAGTCTCCTTGAGAAATGATAGCATATTGGAGGCTCACTGTTAGCCTTAACTGTTGGGAGTTCAGGCCTTCATAATGGGCTGTAGCTGTACCAGCCTTGAGGCCCAGCCAATGCTGCTGGCCTCATGCATGGCCTCCTTCTCTGCCACCAATGTCTTTCTATTCACAGACCAATTGTGCTAGTACTGCACTGACTATGGAAAAAGGATGTTGAGTCATTTCACCCACGGGGTTTTGTTCTTCCTCTACTGTGTTGTTTGCTCTCTGCTGGTACTCACATGATCTTTGTGGATCAAAGATACACCTGCCTCTTTCCAAATCCCAATGCTCTTTTAGACCTTTCAACCAACCCATTCCTTCGCTACTACCCAGGGAATCTGTCTTACTTTCTGGCCACTTCTTCCAACAAACTGAATGATCAAATATGCTTCACACAGCTCTGCCACAGGGGGAGTCCCTTCACCATGTAACCGTGAGATCCACTCTGAGAGGCTTCTAGTATAGCCAAAGTGCCTTTGTGGGAGTAACTACACATTGTGCTGAGCAATCTGGGAACCAGACAGGCATTCTCTTAGTCCTATTGCTGCTGGCAAAAAAAAAAAAAGGGAGAAGGGAAAAGAAATACATTTGCACGATAGGTGTGAGTTTTGATAAAGATATCTTTTCTCTCTTTTCTATCAGTTGGCTATAAGAAATCCTCCATAAGGCCAAATGACTAAGTTGAAAAGAGAAAAGTGAGAGTACAGCAGAGATGTGTGACATGGAAATCTGGGCTACTTTTTCATGTGATTTACTCACAATTTCTATAATTACTTATACCCAATTCTGAGTGAATAGTTTCCACCGAGTAAGGAATTGCTGTGGAGCCCATCCACCATTATGACTTGGTATCATATGATATGGTATGATAACACCCAGTTCCTAATTGTTTTTTCCTGGTCTCATGATCAGTGTCTCATTGCCAGATACTCTGCCTTTACTAGAGATGAAGAACATAACAGGAGCTATTTTTTTAAAATAGTGAACAGTTCTCTAGAAGAGAAGGCATGGCCTTCCTCCAAAATCCTAGGGGTATATTATGGAATTTTTCCATTCAGCTTTGTCAAAAACTCTCCAGTATCCTCATCTACTACAGCTACCCCTATCACTATCGTATCTGCTGGCCAGATTGCCCAACTATCAGGGCAGCAGGCAGCGTAGACTGAAACTGGTGCAGAGCCTTCTCTTTCCCTAGAGCCCACTCAAAACTGGCACTGTTCTGGGTCACCTGAAAAATGGGATCAAGCGCAGCTCCTGGGTGTGGTACCACCGCCTCCAAAATTCCAGACTATCAAGTGACTTTTTCTTAGTGGCAGCATTGTGACCCTTTGTATGCTTGTATGCTCCAGATTATTGGAGCCCTTAATATTTTACCTATATGGCAGCTCCCTGAGCACATCTAGGATTTATTTCCTACCCTTTAGTGTGCAAGTCCTGTTCACATGATAACATCAATTTAGGAAAAGCATGATATTTCATGTAATGTTAAGATAATTGGGGGCTCTATTATGGGAGAGAAGGAGAATGAATGTGGTCATGGAAGAAAGAGAATAAATGCGTTTTCTTATGCAACAAAAAAAGAACTGCTTTTGATTCTGCTTACTGATGGAGATTTAGAAGGGCACGTTGACCAGATCAATAGCTACACACCTAGTATCATGTGCTTCATTATCCTGTCCAGTAAAGATACCTCATTTGACATGGCAGTCATGATAGGAGCTACCACTTGACATAATTATGGAGTTCAACATCACCTGCCATTATCCATTTAGTTTTTGTAGAATCCAACAAATCTACCAATTGAGGATATAATGGGCTTTGCCACCCCCAAATCTTTTAAACTTTTGATGGTGACATTAATTCTCACACTTTCTTTTAAGATGTATCATTGCTTCTAATTTATCATATTGATAGGTGGGGAAGGATTCAGGGACATCATAAAAGAGGCTTCATACTCTTTTCAGGTGAGAGATTGCTTTATTCATAGTTAAGATGGAGCAAGAAAATATTGAGACATACCTGTGTGGATCACAAGCATTCAACTCCTATTTCCTCTTGCCTCCAGTGTGTTAAAACGTACTATGCACCCCTAATTGGGGTAAATTACTCCCCAAAAGAGGATTTTCCCCATTGCATATTGGTCCTAGACATAAGGAATAAAAAGTGTATTGGTGGCCACTATAGTTTATAGTTCAACGGAATCTTTACTGTGTTCCTTGGCATTCCAAAAAATACATCTCCTCTAAAACAGGAGCTCTAACCCCACAGAGCCCAGGTTTGTAGGAACAGTAAATATTAAATTCCTCAGTGGGTCCCTGAAGATAATGGCACTCCTGCTTCTATCCTTTTGCTCCTGGACCCACAGTTTACTCCCACTGGGGAAACAGCATATATCCCTGATTTAACGCATATCCCATATCCTTAAGGATAGCACACCATTTCAGAATGGATGAACTTTTGAAGCGGCACTTCAGCTATGCATTTGGAAGGACACTGCAGTGCTTTATGAGGCTAACTTCGTCTGGATAGTGCAGGATGTGATACAATCATACTTGATCACATGGTATTGGGCTCACTCCTACACTTTCTTTGCTGTGAAGTACATCCCGTCGTTGGGTGTTATGTTGTATAGGATTACATATCTGCGGATCTGGCATTCCATAAGTCCTCAGACTCTGAGAGTAGTAAAGGTGAGCTAACTGCTGGGATAGGTAGTTACGTCTATAAGGATGAACTTCTGAGTCTTTCAAACTGATGAGGATCAATTTAATTCATCTTCCACTATACCAAAGGCACAGTGATGGTTTCTGTTCTTGACAGCTTGGACAGTTATAAGCAGCGTCATTATCTGATAGACCTTGGTATGTTGGAGTCCCTACTGTTGCACCCATATATAGCCACCACGCCTGTCACCTAGGATATTCCCCTTCATGCACCCATTTTGCCAGTTCTAGGGTGCTTAATGATGAAAACAGGCTGATAATTTTGTCTTCTGGTTACACTCCTTTCTGATTATACAGAAATATTCACATCTTTCTTCAGATCCTATTTGTCCATCCATATTCCTCTACTCAGACTTTTCTTTTCTATCACTAATCTTCCTGTCTTTACCTATCAAGCACCTGCTCAGGTGACTGGACCACAGACCATTTAATAGGATGATGCATGTTCTCACTTCATATTTCTTCTTCATCCACACAAAATATCTTTTCACATGTATGAATGCCAAGAAGGTTCTAGTGGGTACCCTACATAATGTATTCTGGGGGTGCTTGGGTGGCTCAGTTGGTTAAACATCTGACTTCAGCTCAGCTCATGATCTCATGGTTCATGAGTTTGAGTTCCACATTGGGCTCACTACTGTCAGTGCAGAATCCACTTTGGATCCTCTGTCTTTCTCTTTCTCTGTCCCTTCCCGGCTCATGCTTTCTCTCTCTCAAAATAAATGAATAAACTTAAAAAAATAATAAAGTGTTCTGGAGTCTCAGGACACAATGAAAAGTACATGGTTCAGAGATGAGTAAAGCTAGTTTTTTATTTCATCTGATCAGAGTTTGCCAAATTTCATATAACTTGTAATTGCTCTAGTGACTGGAATCAAACATGAGGCTAAGAATATGTGAAGTGATACACAGGAGGTATCCGGACAGACTGATGGAACAATACATACAGATTAAACTAAAGTTCTATAATGAAAATGCCCTTCTGAAAAATTATAGCTTTTGCCATTATTAACTAAACTTAACCTAAAATTAATCACTGCCATGCTAGTTTAGTTTGCTGAGAACAAGACCTCTATTAATGAAATCTAGGGAAGGGACTTGAAGGAGGAAGGAGAGCAGTAGTATGGATGCGAAGGGCATATGCTGAGGAGAAAAAAAGTAATGGCTTTCATCAGTATTAGGATAATTTTGCCAGATTTATCTGTCAGTAATTGCAGGCACCCCTTTTTACACCTTGTGTGCTGCCTGTGTGACTGGTTACCATGGGGAGTTGATAATAAAATAAATATTAAAGACATAAAGAGTTCTAATTTCAATTCACGTCTTTATTCCAGGAACATTTTTAAAAATTTAATAGTCAAAGAGAAATGGGTGAGGCCTCTAAGACTAGTTAGCTCATAAACTAACCCTGGAAGAGCCAGGAGTGGCTTGCATTTCTACCTTATTCAGATGATCATAGAATCAATGTGAGAATGTCAGGGTTTTCAGAAAGTTTGAGGTGATTGGTTTTGACAATGACTTCCAGACTCTGCACATTGTAAATGGGATCCTGTAAGTGAAATGACAGTTTTCACTGGGTTTGGAGCAAATCCTTCCTTCATTTAGCTCTGCTCTGGGATGCCATAATCCCCATATCATTTGGGTCACAGTGCTTCATAGAAATTCAGTTAATTAATTGTGATTGGTTGGGATTTAAGCATTCAGTAAAATTTACTTTTTTTTTTGTTTTTTGGCATTCAGAAGACACTATCAGTAATGATAAACAGGTATCTTAAGCTTTGTAAAAGGAGAAATCTCTCAGAGGGACCTAAAATTCCAAATGATGTTTACCTTTCCTGGTCCCACATTTACGTCCCTTTATCAGGCAAACTTCCCAGTACAAGCACTGTCAGAGATTTTTATCGTGTGTTTGAAAGAAAATAGGTCTCCGTGAAAATGATAGCGAACATTTCTCTGAGACAAGGGCACATGCATCAGGGGTCCCTGGACAGATGCAAGGGATCAACGCCCTTCCTTCATTGTATAAATGGCTTACGGAAGTTTGGTCCAGCCACTAATAGAAAACATACCTGCCCGACCTCTAGGAAGTGACCTTCATTAGTAGGTCTAGCTTTACAGGGTGCCACATTATCAGCACTGCGCTGAGTCTGCTCATCACAACGGGGGCTGTTTTCTTCTGAAGACTGGTGTTGCTTTGTGGGGCCACCACACAGTGGGGGGCTGTCCTTTCTCCTGCTTGTTTGGACTCATAGATTTTGTACCATTAGTGGGAACCTGGATCCTGTGGTTACTCGATTTGTACGGTGACTGAGATGGTCTATTTGAATGCACTTTGCATTTTTTGAGGGAACACTCCATAAATAGCCCAACTTTTGTTGCTGGTAGATTCAAGCACTCATGGTTTTCTTTCCTACTCTTTTGTACACATACCACATAGAGCCAACCAATGTGCAAGTACAGCACATGGTTATTATTAAGTACAAACAAATAATCTATATATTTTACAGTACATTTATATACATGTTTATGTTGGAATTTCTCTATAAATAAGATCGAGTATAGTATTTTGGGCCATTATAGATTCCATTATCCTCTCAAATACTGAGTAAGGTAATAATTCTTTTATTAAGTGGATCAATTGTGAAACAAATGGAGTCAGTAGATTTGTTTGTGTAGATGCATTTGATGAGTAGTAAGAAGGTGTTAAATTGAGTTTAATGGAAAGATTACTAGGAAGGTTGGCTCTTCATTGTGACCTTGAGGTTATTTGCTTTCAGTCATCTTGTTTTGGCAGCATTGTAATAAAGGTCTGCCTTTCTGTATACCTAACATTTCACACGTAAGCAGTGCCACAAACTTAAAGAAAGCATTTCTCTCCTTAGTCATTCCATATCCTAAATAAACAGTATTTGCGACTAAAACTTCCTAAGGAAAAAAACATTAGCAAAGTGGCTAACTTTTTTCCTTAAATATTATTTTATTCAAGGACTTAAAAAATTGTTTATGTTTATTTATTTTTGAGAGAGAGAGAGAGAGAGAGAGAGAGTGGTGGGGGAGAGAGAGAGAGAGAGAGAGAGAGATCCACAGATCAGGGGAGGGGAGACACAGAATCTGAAGAAGCCTCCAGGCTCCAAGTTGTCAGCACAGAGCTTGATGCAGGGCTCAAACCCATGAACCATGCATGTGATGACGACCTGAGCTGAAGTCAGGCACCCAACCAACTGAGCCACCCAGGTACTTCAATGATATGTATTTTTTAAACTCTTTTGCTGCTTTAAAGATATTTCTCCAAATATTTTGGATGTTCCCCATGAAAAGATGAGTTTCAACAGGAGTAGTATTTTTTAAGAAGTTCACATGGGATTTAGTAAAAATGAATGAGAGGCATCTGAGTGACTCTGTTGGTTAAGCATCTAATTTTGGCTCAGTTCATGAACTCACAGTTCATGAGTTCAAGACCTGTGTTGGGCTCTGTGCTGATAGATAGCTCAGAGCCTGCATCCTGCTTCAGATTCTGTGTCTCCTCCCTCTACAACTTAGTTATGTATTAGCAGTAGCTTTTGTAGATGAGTAAAAATGTACTAGTATTATTTTTACTTCTTAATAATGCATTGATACTCATGTAATAAGGAAGTTACTAAGTATATGCTAAGGTTTTTTCCCAAAGTATCTAAAGCATATTAATGGTGAATAGGTCATTGCCACTGATGTTTTCGAAGGCTACTGACATTTTTTAAATTTATTAGAAACTGATCTTGAAAGAGAAGTTGCTAGATATAGATCATTTTGTAATAAAACTTGTATCAAAACTAGTCATGAAAGATTTTATAACACAAAAAGTTATTAAAAAATAGAACTCCAAACTATTGTAGTTTAAGGTGAACATTATTAGAAATTCGGTGAGTGTGTCAGTTGATTGCCTCCTACCTCAAAACGTACTCTTCATTGCCCTGCTTGCCATACAGGTATTTCTCCCTGGCCAGCTGGCTCAATACCAAGATTTGTCAGCAGGAGACATGGGACACAGCAGGAAGAAGAGAATTCTCTTTAACTCTGCTGTGCTTTTTTAGTGGCTCCAGTAGTGCTCGACAGGCATGGAGAGCACCCAGAGCAGCAGATCCTTGGGAACACACTTGGTTTCCTGGCCTGTACCCGATCTTTCCTGAGTTTCTCAGGTCCCTCTATCTCAACCCCCACCCACAAGTGACTTCCAGGAGTTCCACCAGTACCCAAACAACTTTCTGTTGGGTTTAGCACCTTCTCACTTCCTCCCACCCATGCAGCAATTTCTAGTAAGTTCTGTGGAGTCCAACCAGCTTCCCAGTGTATTTCACTGACATCATTGGGAAGCTCTTCCCCTACCAGCCTCAGATCACAGACTGTGGGCTAGCTCTGGCTCTGGGGAATGCAGTTAATCTCTCCAGCCCCCAGTGTACTTTGGAACAATAACTAAACCCCAGCCTGGGGAAGGAGCCTTTTTCCAAATCTGGTTTATTCTTGGTACTCTTTTTCATTTCTAGTGTATTCGTTAGAGTTAGAGTTCCTTTTTTTTTTTTTTATCTCCTGGAGTAGATAATTCCCTAAAAGTATATCATATCTCTTCATATATTAAACTTTATCAGTTGTAATTACTATGTGATTACTGTCTCCTGCTGGACCCTGACTGATACAGAGGATGAAGAGAAGTTAGTGGTAATAATGTAGTTCACAGAACACTTCACTAGGACTATGATTCAATCATTTTGACTGAGGAATTCTTTAATTTCTTAGTATAAAGGTACTATTTGAAAACATGACTACATTTTTAAGTGCTTTCAAAAATTAGGAGGAACTAGATGCATTTAAACTAATTGAGTTGGTTATTTTGCTATGGTTGAAATCTTATTTTCAAATATTATTTTCTTATTTTCATATTGCCTATTACCATATTCCTATTTTCCCCGTCCAATATTTGAAGTAAATCTTGTTTATATTTTATGATTACTTTGCATATTTAGATATCACTTGCCTTTAAATAAAAGAAATACTTTCCAATAAATGCACTTTTTCCCCCTGCTAGGAAGTCGTATTCCCATTTCCAAAGGTGTATTTTTGATACTATGAGAACTATCTCGTAATATATACACTTTGAAAATGTAGAGTTTTTTTATAGTAACTATATTAAAAAGTTATTGCTAACTTGTGGTCAATTGCCTACTTAATATTAAAATTATTTTAACATTAAAAATTGTGAATAGTTTTGGGGATTTTAGCTCATCTTCATAAGACTTTTTCTTTTTTAAACAATGTCCAATGAGTTAGACTAACTGACCAAAGAGTAAAGTCAGGCTAAGCAGTCTGCTTAGTAAAAGATTAATTCCAAACATATGTGCATCATGTAGACAAATTACATGATATATATTTTTTGCACTGTTTAGCTCTGCTCTATTTTATTTTCAATACTGGCTCTCAGGATGGGTAGAATATGGTGGTGATAACAGCAGGTCCTGTCCATACCTTAGGGAAGCTGCGGATGAGACACTGTCCACATCATAGCACTTAGGGTATCTTTAGTTTCACATCTTCTCTTTCAAACCCATGTGCTTGATCTTTTTGACTGTCCCTTGCTACCTCATCCCATCACTTAATGCCTGTTTTTGACTTCTCATCCCGGCCTCAGACTGAAATTTGTTTTTAGCTATTTACTTCTGGACCAGGAGATTCTCTCAGAAACATTCTTGCACTTTCTGCAACCTGCAGTCCAGACCTCATGCCACCCCAGTAGCTGGAACTGGATCTTACAGTGGCACCTGAAAGACCAGGGGCTGTTGTGTCAGAGGCTATTTCTTAACAATACTTAAAAAATCATGCAACCATGTCAACCAAACAAATGTCATGATACTTGGACAAATTACTAAACTATCTGACTGTGCTGTGGGTCTCTCTGAATAAATCCAAAGGCATGTTTCAAATATTTATGGTGGTAAACACATAGACTCACTCTCTCTCTCTCAGAGACACATGCTCAGTGACACACACTTATTCACTCACAGATGCGCACATTGACACAAACTCACAGACATCTGATGCCAATATAAATGCCTTGTAAGTCTTCCTTGCTCTTTGCCTGGGGGATTTGATTTTTAAAGCCAGGAAAGTGGCCACAGTTTTTGGCCTGTGAAGATACTGAAGAGATGCTTCAGCAAAAGTCAGAGAACAGGGGTGGGCTGTTCTTCCATATCAATGGTTCTCCTTCCTGCCTGTCTCGGGTGACAGGGACTGGATATTAGCAGTGATTTAGTTAGAAGCTCTCTAGGTACTATTAATTTGCACCCTGGGTTCAAGACCACTACTCTATAATCCTGTAACTTGAATTCCATCGTGTCTGATTTCATCATCATGTCTGCACAGCAGCAATAATTTTCCTTGCTGACTACTGTATACTAACTTTGCTTTTGCATTCTTTGTGATTGATCAGCAAATATCATTGAGCTCATACATGTGAGCAGCAACATGTTTTTGCCTCTGAGGATACAGAAGTGAATGAAATCAAGACCTGTCTAGTTGACCAGTGGCAGAACGTGGACAATAAATAAACAAATATACATATGTGGCACGTTCACTAAAATCTAGATTGTCAATATACCATTTAAACATTTTTTAGTGAGTACCACTTACAAACAGTATGTTCCCTCAGGGCCTTTTAATTTTCTGTTTCTCTTTGCCTGCAATGTTCTTTCCACATTTTACACATTCAATGCAACCCCAATCAAAACTGCACAGACATTCTTCTCAAAGCCAGAACAAACAACCCTAAAATTTGTATGGAACCAAAAAAATACCCTGAATAGCCAAAGTAATGTTGAAATAGAAAACCAAAGAGGGAAACATCACAATCCGAGACTTTAACCTCTACTACAAAGCCGTAATCATCAAGACAGTATGATACTGACACAAAAACAGACACATAGACTAGTGGAGTGGAATAGAGAACCCAAAATTGGACCCACAAATGTATGGCCAACTAATCTTTGACAAAGTAGAAAAGTATCCAATGGAGAAAAGACTGTCTGTTTAGAAAATGGTGCTGGGAGAACTGGACAACATGCAGAAGAATGAAACTGGACCACTTTCTTACACCATACACAAAAACAAACTCAAAATGGATGAAGGACTTCAATGTGAGACAGGAAACCATCAAAGCCCTACAGGAGAAAACAGGCAACAACCTCTGTGACCTCAGCTGCAGAAATTTCTTGCTTATCACATGGCCCAAGGCAGGGGAAATAAAAACAAAAATGAATGATCCAATGACCCGGCAATAGCACTACTAGGAATTTATCCAAAGGATACAGGAGTATCAAAGATTCATAGGGACACATGTGCCCGAATGTTTATAGCAGCACTTGCAACAATAGCCAAATTATGGAAAGATCCCAAATGTCCATCAACTAATGAATGGATCAAGAAGATGTGATTTATATATACAATGGAATACTAGTTGGCAATGAGAAAGAATGAAATCCTGCCATTTGCAAGTGCACTAAGGAGGGCACTTGTCGGGATGGACACTGGGTGTTGTTTATAAGCAATCAATCACAGAAATCTACCTAAAAAACCAAGAGAACACTGTATACACTGTATGTTAGCCAACTTGACAATAAGTTATATTAAAAAAGAAAAGAAAAAAGTTACAGACAATAAAAGTGGGTTACATAAAATTTAACTTGTGTTGACTTAAAAGTATTGTGATCACAATGCAGTGGTCCTATGAAAGATGTGCCCAAAATATCTATTTAAAATTTGAATGTCAGTACATGAAAACTTCTTTTGGGGAATGAATCTCAACAACTACTGATGAAATGATTCATATGTGTTTCATTCTTTATCTTATCTTCAAATAATTGCATGGTTAAAAAAATGCAGGTTGTCTTTGTAGAAAATTTTGCCAATTGCATTCTGATTTTTTAAATGAACTTTATTGAGGTCTAATTTTCATTAATAAAATGAACCCATATTAAATGCATATTTTGATAAATTTTCACAAGCATATATATCCATCTAATCATTACAAAAAAAAAACATAGATTGTTCTCTTCTGTTCCTTTGCACTCAAGTTCCTATCCTTACCCTAGTCTACCAATGATCTTAATTCTATCACTATAGATTCATTTAGTCTGTCTTGATTCAATAAATAGTAACTTGAAGATTTTTTCTTCTATGTTACTAATAAAATATATGGCTTATACTTATTGAACAGTTTCTATGTACCAGGCTTGTACAAAGCACTTAAAATACACTGTCTTGTACCATTCATTGAAATGGAGTCATACTATATGTATACTTGTCTTTGGTTGCTTTCAGTAAGCATATTTATTTTGAAATTCATCCATGTTAATGCATTTATAAATAGCTATTTCTTTTTATTGCTGAGGTTTCCAATGCATAAGTATACTGCAATATGTTTATCCATTCACATGTCGATGTACATTTGAGCTTTTTGTTTGTTGTTGGCTATTGTAAATAAAGCTGCTATGACATTTGTGTATACGTTGTTTTGTGTGCATAAGTTTTAATTTATTTTGGGTAAATATGTGGGAGTGAAATTGCTGTGTCATATAATAAATGTATATTAAACTTCATAAATAAATATTAAAGTTCTATTCAGAATGGTTGTTTTGAATCATATTCCCACCAGCAGTGTGGAAGTTTTCCAGTTGCTCCTTCTTTTGGTCAAGAATTGGCTTTGTTTAGTGCTTTTAATTCTAGCCATGGTAATGAACCTCCATATGATTGTCAAGATTTCTGGACGTGTAAACCCTTAGTGGGCCTCAAGCTTATAGCGTTAGTAGAAACAGGTCCCTCACCAATACCATTGTACTATATATAATTGTCTCATTGGTTTTGACTGCTTTAAGAATGATATGATTTCTGAAAGCAATCATTACAAAAGTAGAATACGGTCAGAAAGAGGATTAGTAATAGTCATAGCATTTCTGAGAGTTCAAGAAGAAGAAGAGATGAAGTCACTCACTTTGTGGTTGCTAAGCCCCAGTCTGGTCACTTAAAATTTCTGTATTTTCCTAACATGTGAAATTGATTCAATAAATAGTAACTTGAAGATTTTTTTCTCCTATGTTACTAATAAAATATATGGCTAACACTTATTGAACAGTTTCTATGTACCAGGCTTGTATAAAGCATTTAAAATACGCTGTCTTGTACCATTCTCAGAACTCTTTGTAGTATATGATTATCCTTTTTTTTCAGATGCTAAAACTGATGCACCAAGAGATGGCCTAACTAAAGTCATTTAGTATACAAGTGATAGAATAGGGCAGAGCTGTAACCAAGCAGTCTAATTTCATTACTTGGTACCTAACCACTATATTTACTATCTCAACATCTTACACAATCATTTTACTTAGGGAAGCAACTGTTTTGTTTAAATGAGTAAAGCCTAGAGGGCCTGAGTGAAGGCTGAACAAATCAGCAAAGAAAAGGTGTGAATCATCATACAGAAAAAAATTAGAAGAGCAGTATTGTTTTTATTGTTACATGGAGGTAAATGTTAAGAGAAGAATCAAGAAGGGAAGAGGGATGACAAGAGTGAAGTGATTGAATGAGAACTTTCCTAGGACTATGGAGGTGAAGAGCCAATGAAACTCCATTGGATGGAAGACCAAAACATATGTGAAAGCAATGATGCCTATTTTCCCATGTAAAGTTAACTGTGATGCTATTAAATGTAGAAACATACATAGATCCTCACTTTGTGCAATGTATAATACTAAGGGCTAGATAAGATTCAGAGGAAAGTATCTTTATTAACAATAGTTTACACAACTTCTCCTGCTAGCCAAGAGGATGAACAGTGACCAGATTTACCATTCCACATGAAATGCCTAAAAAATTGGAGAACATATGAAACCTCTATTTTCAGGTATCGGCAGTCTTCCTGGGTTGAGGAGATTGAGTTGAGAGTCCAGGAAAGGCAGGGTAGTTAGAATTCACATGGCAGACTACAATGTTTCATGGAGAATGTGAGGAAAAGACAAAGAGGGAGTTTCAGAGATTTTTCAGAGCTTCCCCCTAGAGTCTTCAGCTGGGCACTGATTAGTACTTGAATCTGAGGAAACTACTCAAGGCCAGGGAAAGACCCACCTGAAAGGAGCAGAGGGCACAATCCTTCTAAGCTCTCACAGGGCCAGGAGCAGTTTGTGTTTTCACTTACCAGAGTGGAACAGTCTTGACATTCAACGTGCATTATACAGAGTACTCAGAATGGTGTCACCACAGTAAAGAAATAAAATTATCCTTAGACCAAAGACTGCTCTGGTTCTACTGAACAAAACTTAAAAACAAGCCTAGAAAGGACAAAACTGCTTCCTATAAAAGTATGTCCCAGAAAACAACCTAAGAATATTTATAGAAACACAAAATTTCTAGATCCAATAATTAAAATTCAATCAAATATTATCAGGCATGAAAAAAAGCAGAAAAATACATCTATAATGAGGGGAAAAATCAATCACTGGAAACAAAACCAGAAATGACACAGATTATAACATAAGTATACATGGGTATGAACAGTTTTACACTATGTTCCACATGTTCAAAAAGGTAGAGGAAAGATGATTTATATTAAGTAGAAACATGGAAGATACAAAAAAGACCAATACTAATCTTCTGTAGATGAAAACTACAATGTCTAAGTGGAAATTTGATTGGACGAGATTAATAGCCAAACATTGCATAAGAAAAGATGGTTCCATTTGGATAATTCGCAATGAAAATTATCAAAAATGAAATAGAATTTTTCCTTTTTTTTTTCAATCTCTATGTTCCAGACATTACTTTAAGCATTTTACATATATTATCTCAATCTTAACAAAATACTAGGAAGGCACTATTATTTTTCTCTTTTAAATTAGTTAAGTCATCATACAAATTCACACCACAAACTAAATGCCTAAGTCAGTGTCAGAACACACACTCGAGCGTGTGGAGCCGTACACTCTGGGAAGGTGGACTCAGTCAGGAAGAGTTAGTCTTAAAACAGTAATTCGAGTTCTGGAAGCTTCACTTAAATTTCAGAGCTACAAGACAATATATAAACTCAGTGCAGGATAGTGGTGTGGGCTTGGTGTGGGTTTTACCAAGAGCAACTTTCTAAAACAAGTTCTGGGTGATTGTTTTCAGTACTATATTCTCATTTACTAATTCTCGACAATGCAAGAATAGAGTTTTCCTAATTACTTTTTACATCAATAGCTTTGTTTTTATTTCTATGCCTTTTTATGGATCCTTTATCATTTCTACTTACAATTAGTTTATGTTGTTCTGGATTCTTTATTATAGGTCATCATTTCTACTTACTACTAGGTTATATTGTTCTAATTTTGTGAATATCTTATTTTTATAATTATCAGTGCTCCTTTGTCCCTTTAACTTTTTAAAATTTAATTCCTACAAAAGAATAATTATTGCATAAGAAGTAACAACAATGATAACACCTAAATATTCACCTCTATCATTCCATTTGGAATGATATCCTTCACTTTTGGAAGGCCAGGGTGTATGTTGGGCAGATGGATTACTGCTGCTGTGGCTGCATACATGCTTCTATGTCCTGGCATCACCCGCAGCAGTTTCTAAAGGGTGTATGCCTAGAACGGGATTGCTGAGCATATGTTAGGTACACCTTCAGCCTGACTAGACAATGCCAAAATGCCTTCCAAAGTTGTTATACACTGATATGTAATAATTCCTGTTGATCCAAATCCTCCACAAAACTTAGTATTTTTATACTTTTTAATATTTTCCATTTTCTTGAGTGTAAAATAGTGCCAATATTTTCTGTTTGCAGGTTGTCTTTTCTGCCATTTGTATCCCCAGATGCTAGAGCAGTTCCACTGAGATTCAGTGGCAATCATTGAGTATTCATATTTGTTGAAGGGATGAATTAAGTTCAAGATGCATTAGTGGTTAATTAAGAGAACGGTAATACTGCTAATAGAAACTGGGGCACCTGCGTGGTTCAGTTGGTTAAGCATCTGATCAGATCAGGTCATGATCTTGCAGTTAATGAGTTTGAGCCCCACGTCCCCCTGGGTCTCCCTCTTTCTCTGCCCCACTCCCACTCACACTCTGTCTCTCTCTCAAAATTAAATAAATGTTTAAAAAATTTAAAAAAAAAAAAGGAAAAATGGGGAGAAGTATGATGAGGCTGTTGCTGTGAAGACCAGGTATGATTTAAAAAACAAAATAAACCAAAAACTAGACTGTCAATGACAGAACAGTAGCCATGTCAGTTGAAAAATACCATATACTACTGCAGTGTCTTCTTTGTACTCTTAGCTCCCCAAACTCAGTTCTGAGAGGATAAAATTATTTGCTACTTTTCTTAAGATTAACTGTTCTCTTCATTGTCCTACTTTAGTATTTTAAAATTTGGCAAGAAAGCATATGTAAGTTGCATGCATGTATGTGTCTTTTTAGTCATCATGGATATTAAGTCATTGAATTTTTTTATGATTAGACTGCATGTGGTGATAAATGAGTCATTCATATTAAAAAAGAAAAAAGGAAAAAAAAGCTGTCCTAATGATGAATCACCCATTATTTCAAATAGAAGACGTAAGCAATGCTAATGCATACTTCAGTGTAAGAAGTGTTTTGCTATTGAAAAAGGAAGTGCGCTTAAAAGTTGAAAAAATAAAAATAAAAAACCTGAAGCCACAATAAGCTGACTTGCTCATTATAAAACAGAGTTTGATGACTACCATTGGATTAATAAGTGTCTGTGTAACTGGAGGTTTTAACTCACTCAATATATTTAAAATGGCTATATGATAAGCTCTATGTTCAATGAGTAATTGCTCAGACTTTCATTTTAATTTGGTTATGCCTGCCTGAGCATTTCAGCATTTTAGCATGTCATTCAGATTGCCATTTCACACAGATGTATCTGTTACCTTATTATGGAAATAATGGTTTACAAATAATTGATATTGTACTTTGCAAAGTACGGAAGAAGGATTCTTCAAACATATTGTGTTTATCTTGAACCAAAATTGTAATCGCTTTTAATATTTAGGTAAGAACTCTGGGTACAGAGTGAAGTTTGCGCTTGGCACAAAAAAATGATAAAAATTTATTCCACTGAAAGGTATAGTTCAATCTGAGAAATAAAACAGCTTTGTAAAGTTCTTAAACACTTCTATCTGTCCATTTGTGTACTTAAAGAGTTGTCTTATTAAATTCATTACTGTTGGCAAAGTAAATGGGACTTTTGGAGGATAAGCCACTGGACTAGCAAAGAAATAGGAATGGAAGCAGTAGCTATTACACTTTTACTTATTCACATATTCTCTTATTTTCCTCTTGGTATTTCTTTTATGAATATACTAAATATTCACAGTTCTGTGCTGTGTTAGCTAGCATTAGTGTTGAATTATGTCCATCCAAAATTCATTTGTTGAAAAACAAACCCCTCAATCACTCACAGTAAGCCTTATTTGAAACTAAGTCACTGTAAATGTCATCTATTAAATGAAGATGAGGTCATGCTGGCGTGGGCCTTTAACCCAAAGTGACTGGTGTCTTTATAAAATGGGGGGAAATTTGGACACAGACATGAACACAAAAAAGAATGCCCTATAAAGATGGAGTTATGTTGCCACAGCCAAGAAACTTCCAGAAGCTAGGAGAGAGACCTAGAACACCTCCAGAGTGAGCATGACTGCACTGACACTTTGGTTTCAGACTTCCAGCCTCCAGAACTATGAAACATTGTTTCTGTTGTTCTAAGCCACCCAGTTGATTGTGCTTTGCTATGGCAGCCCTTGCAAACTAACACAGAGGTGGGGGGTGGGGGGGGGCGCGCTGCATTACACAGAATTACAGATGACTCTTGAACTGCACGTATCCACTAATCCTTGCTTTTTCTCCATAAACACAGTATTGTACGTGCATTTTCTCTGCCTTCTGGTTTTCTTCAGAGCATTAATTACTTTGTTCTAAGAATACAGTAATAATATACACAACATACAAAATGTGTGTTAATCTACTATTTATATTTAGTAAGGTTTCTGGTCAACAGTAAGCTAACAGTAGTTAAGTTTCATCTCTTTTAAGCAGATAAAAATATATGATTAATTGAAGAATATAGAGCATGAATAAATTGCTTAATAGAGTGGTACAGAGGAAATGCTACAGCATTTCAGAGGATGGAGAGCTTACATGGAAATTACATTGCCTTCAGAGAACCCAAGCTAGGTAGATGGGATGATACTGACAGTGGTTGTAGTTGGGAGCCATTTCTGAAGTAAGTCAGGTTTGCAAAGCCTCCCACAGTCAGGTGGGCACCTACCCTCACTCACCCCCCCCTCAATTTCTGCTTGAGCACCAACCCCCAAGGCACCTGACTGACTGATATCAGGAGTGACTTGCCTTCTTATGTTAAAAATATGTGAATTGTACCTGGTGAAAAAACTTGTTATAGGAGTTTCCTCTTTTGTGACTATAGGAGCAAATGTTACATTTCCTGAGAAAACAGGCTATTGACCCCTGCTCACAAAGACCTAACCCTTGCCTTTGCCATGCTAAAACCTTTGCCTTGTATTTGAACGCTAAAGATCCCTTCCTATCCTATATGATAAACATCTAGTCACCTATTGATAAAAGTTATGCATGAGTCTTCCACCAATCTATGTTCTGGGAAATTTTTACATAACCAAAGAATTTGTTATCAGAAATTATTGTCTAAGGCAATTGCCACTTCTGTTTTGTACCCCACACATTTCTTCAATAAATAAAGCTGACTCTCGGGTCAGGAAGGGTAGAGATGCCTGAAGAAAGAAGCCAAGGCTTTCACTCATTTTCACTCCATCCTTCAGGGAGCCAAGGACCTGCTGGAGCTGGACTCCAGCAGGTCGTTTTATGGTTAGGAATAAATTTGCTCTTCTGAGAAATTAACCTGATTTTACTTTCTGTATTTTCTTCATTTTTACTCCTTTAAAGGCAAATATTTAGTCTGCATGAAGCATGTTTATTTACCTTCATAGCATACATTTTTGTATTTCCTAATTCTTTTAATGTTCATATCATATTTTTATTCTTTCTCTCCAGCTTCAGGTTCATTTTACCTTGATGGTTTTTATGTACTGTTAAAAGCCACTCTTAAATCCATCCCCAAATAGGAGGTGAGATTTGGAAACAAATGAAAGCTACAAATGAACTGAAAAGAGGGCAGGAAAATGACAGATGCAAGACACTGCAGAACAGGATGGGGACAGCCTGTGTGCTGCTCTAACAGAGGAGCATGACACCAGGTTACACGGGGAAGTATGAAGCGTTTCGGTCAAGAACAGCAGAAGTGTAACACTGGAATACAATTCTCTCTTCCACGTCCATTCTGGCAACCAACACATTTTTCCCTCTGTGTGCACTGGTAGCTTTAGAATTCTTTTTGACAGACAAGTAAGATCAACCAGTTGATTTGCACAATGAAATTTTATCTTCATCTGTGTCAAGATGAAAGAGAGAAGGGCAGATTATGGAAATTCTATGGGGTTAGATTAAGGAGAAACCAATATACTTAATAAATTCTAGCAGAGTTAATGGAAAAATACTTAAAATTTTGAAATTAAAAAAGGCATAAATTCTCTGAACTTTTTGTTTTAACCTGAAACATATTAATGTGCATTTATCAATTTTTTGATGCCTATCCAAGACTCCTTTTCCACTAATTGAAATTCTACATTATTCTTTTGGCATAAACCACACCCATAAGGCATCTAAGATTTTCAGTTTGAACATATTTAAAATAGAATTATACATACACATACACACACACATACTAAATGAATAAAAACGTATATTTATGACATTTCCCCTCATTCTTTTAAAGTAGACAGCCAATAGCAACGTTTTTTTTAACATAAATCCCATTTATCAAGTCTTAACCTATTATTCAACATTGTTTCCTTTTCACACTCATATTGATTTACATAATAATAAATTACTTTATGTAATGACATTGACAAGTCCAACTGGTAGAACAGACTGGGAACCAATGCTATTGATTTACTGGTAGAAGAAGTAAATAAGAATGCCAGCACGTAGTTCAACAGCTGTGAGTGTTCAGTATTCTCTGAACATCAGACTTTATAGAGGGGACAAATGGCACTGGTTAATCTGGAAAGCTAAATTAGTAGAGATTTATTAAAAGAGTTTCCACTAGTATTTTTAAAAAGCAGTGGTATAAGAGAAGAGGAAATTGGTGAGAAGTGCTGAACAAAATCTATAGTTCAATTGACAAGTATGAATTAAATGCACACCGTACTGTGTTCCATGCAGTGCAGTTACATGACGAAAGGAAATAAAGTCCTTATTCTGAAGGAACTTATATTCTTAATAAATGTATAACTGTATAATCAGATTGTGATGGTGGCTGAGGAGGAAAATTAACCAGAGTAGAGATAGGGAAAATGAGTGTTTTTTAGATAAGTTTGTTAATGGGGGACTGATGAGATTTAAATGGAGACATTAATGAAGTAATGGAACTATCCATGAGGATATCCTGCAGGACTTGGCATTTATCACAGACAAGTAAGGGGACACACTAGAACAGAGGAAAGTGAGCAAAGTGGGGAGTGAGGAGAAATGGGAACAGTGATTGCAGAGGCCGGAATTGAGGGTGGAGGATACAGATCATAAGAGAGTACTTGTAGGAAGATGGGAATTCACTGCAGGGATTTTAGCAGACAATAAAATGCTCCACTTGTATTTCAAAGGGATCATTCTGGTACTGTGTAGAATAAACCAGAGATGAAGTCTAGCAATAGTGGAATTCACATTCATAAACTAGACTTTCTTTGGCCCAGATCATCCCAGTCTGATCCTCATTCAGCTCATAAGCCTGACCTCAAGAACCTTCCAAACCTGCTT
Organism: Suricata suricatta; assembly: GCF_006229205.1. Lineage (NCBI taxonomy): Eukaryota > Metazoa > Chordata > Mammalia > Carnivora > Herpestidae > Suricata > Suricata suricatta. The sequence continues at coordinate 52,573,371 of NC_043709.1, forward strand.
TAAACCTGGTGAATCCTACGTCACTACATGGCCTTATGAGTCACTGCAATTATTGATAACGTCAACCGAAAATTCATTGTCAACATATCTCTATCCCTTATTGTCTATATCCAATTAAACACCAAGTCCTGTTCTTTTCTGTCCTTCCATTTTTATGAACTGGTCTAAACTAAACTAACTACATCTAAACTAACCACATCCCAGACTCCTAACCCATTTCCCAATATCCATTCTTGCCTCAGATGCACTGAGGCATGCACTCTGGAGCATTTCCAACTCAGCTACCAAAGTGAAACTTCAAAAGTGTAAATCAGAGAGTTTTCCAAGTGCATTTCGTTCCTCTGTTTAAAAAACCTTTCTGTGGGGGCACGTGGATGGCTTACTTGGTTAAGCATTTGACTTTGGCTTAAGTCATGATCTCGTGGTTCATGGGTTCCAGCCCTGTGTTGGGGTCTTTGCTGTCAGCTCAGAGCCTGCTTCAGATCCTCTGTCTCCCTTTCTCTTCCCCTCCCATGTGCTCACCCTCTTTCTATCGCTCAAAAATAAAGAAACATTATTTTTTTTAGAAAAAAAAAACCTTTGTCCAGCTTCCTGTTTCTTGAATTATAAAGACCAAAATTTTTAAGTGACTGGCAGGGCTCTTTTTGATCTTTCCCCTGACTACTCACCTGCCCCTGAATCCCCATGGTCGACCACCCTTCTCTTCTTGTTCGAATATAGCTACTATTTGGTCTTCTCTCCTTTTGTTAACATTCTATGATCTGTCATGAGTCAGGCCATTCTGCTTTAGCATAAAATCACCCACTTGCCCTAGGATCCTCCTCTTTTAAAAAAAAAAAAAAGTTTAAATATTTTTATTTTTGTGAGAGAGAGAGAGAGAGAGAGAGAGAGACAGACAGACAATGTGAACAGGGGAGGGTCAGAGAGAGAGGGAGACACAGAATCTGAACCAGGCTCCAGGCTCTGAGCTAGCTGTGAGCACAGAGCCCAATGCAGGGCTTGAACCCACAAGCTGTGAGATCATGACCTGAGCCGAAGCCGGACGCTCAACTGACTGAACCACCCAGGCGCCCCATGATCCTCCTCTTTTTAACACTTTGTTTCTTATTCTCAATTTTGTTATTACAAGACTTCACAGACTTCTTGTGTGGACCTGGATTATATTTGTGTACTTCTATAACAGTGTGTAGACTGACCTTTGTGGACTATAAATGCTATGAAGATGAAGCTGTATTTCTCTTGTGTCACCAGAACGTCAATGCCTAGAATGTGATAAGGTGCTAATACATAAATGGATATATGAATGCATTTCCCTCTTATCCTAGATCAGCAATGTTTAGTAATAATCCTTTAGCTCCTATATGATTACATCCATGATACTGTTTGGTAGCAAACACTTCTTTCTTCCACAAAGACAAAAGACTTCATCTGGCCTTATTCTTTCTGAAGGTTTTCAGTACAAAATCAAATCCTGAATTCAAGAATAGGCTGAGGGAAATAATACAAGTATGATAATAATTATCATACAATGAGTTTTCTTACTCCTTATCAGAAGAGTAATGGAGGAGGAAAGGAAGAAGAAAGTCTCTATTTCTTTGTTTTCTAAAATAGAACCTTCTACTGAGTCTTTCTTTACCATGTTATTTAAAATTGCCACCTCCCAAAATCCTGATATTTTAACCAGTACTAGATCTTTTCTTAATAGTCCCTTTTTTTTTTTCTTTTGGGTAAAATTCCTAAAGTATTTTGGGCTCCAGCTGACACCTGTCCTGTATCTTCTGTGTACATCTAAGCCCTGTTTCTCTACTTCCTTTAATCGTCTCTCTTTCCAGACTCCAGAACCAAACCTGGAACTTTATATGTCGGACCCTTACTCACACATGAGTTTTAGCTATTGGTGTTAGATCAGGAAGAGCACATTTACTTTGCCCCACATCTTTGTGTTTTTTCATGGCTTCTAGCTAACTTTTTTTCAGTCCTAGCATTCACTAGTCACTCGCTGCATGGTCAGCACATTGACACCAGGTGATTTATGCACCAGATGCCCCACCAGAGCTTAGTCCTGACAAATATTGGTATAGTAACTGCACGGTGTCTTTTATAGCCACTCTTGCTGCACCTACATGTTCACACTTGCATCTAGTGGTTAATATTACTCACTGGATTTTTTGTGTGATCCAAGATGTAGGGTTGGGAAGGTTAGTTGGAGCTCATTATGGAATATTCACTGAGATCTATTACAAAGCAACTGTGAAGCTGCCTGTGTTTGGACAGTGTGCATCTGGTAGTTCAACAGAAGCAAATGAGGTCCTTGAAACAGGAACACAGGCAAGAGGCAATCCTACCTGGAGGAACTGGGTTAGCCTTGAGTAGCTTCTGATGGACCACACCTGCATGGTTACATAATTTCTTATTTAAGTAGTCATTACAGCATAGAGTAAGGAGATCTGTTCCTCCTCTAAACATCTATTGTTGGTTGAGTTGTTTTTATATTTGTTACTAAAACTACCAAAGTGTCAATGGAATTAGGTCTTGCCTCTTAATTGTAATTTTATTGCAGGTAGGCACACCTCCAGCAACAGAGTACATCTCACCTCACAATACATACAACCTAAAGTGATTCAATATTCTTCTGTGACAGTAGTGGTTAGAATGCACAGTAGGGAGGGTGGGTGGGGGCAGCATCTAAACAAGATGTCCAAGATTCAAACTGAATACTAGGACAGTTCACATAATTTTATTCTCCTATTTGTTTATTTGTATGTGCCGGGTAAGAAGGCTATTGAGGGAATGCCAGAAGGTTACATGGAAAGCAATTCAGGGGCTGGTTGGGGGGAAAGGTGATTTAATCATTTTAAAGTGAACTTGATGAGTTCAGTGGTTTCCTTTAGCACATTTTATCTTATGATTTTTTTAAACCATGCAAGTAGAAAATGATAAAAGCAGCAGTTTCATTTTATTGCCATGCCTCTCATCATTTCAGGAAAAAAATCTAGGCCACATCTAAATTTAGGATAATATGTAAGCGATTCTAACTTGTCCCTCAGTTAAATCTCTGACCTCTATGTCAGCCAAGCTAAGGAATATAGAACACAGGCTGTTCCAGTTCAAATTAAAGAAGTCCTGTCTCATTGAGAGGTTGCAAAGAGGCATTCTGTTGAGTGTACAGGTTTTTAAATGAGAGTTTACCACTCATCCTTCTGGCTTTTTTCTTCATTGATTTTTTTTTTTTTTTATACCAGAAATGCTTTCAAACTTCTGCCAGAAAATGAGTTTCTCTAAAGGACAACAAAGCTGCTTTGAGTAGCAAATGGAAGATATTCGACTGAGATGGTATCAGTGGCCTCAGAAGCACGCTTTTAATTGGCTATATGTGCATTCCCTTCTCATCATTCTTGCCTATTGTAATGTTTCCATGCTTCCACGCACATTTCTTAAAATTTTAGATAGTATCCGAAGAGATTTCATTGCAAAGTGAGCTCCTGCCTCACAGGACACTTCAATTCGTAACTTGAAAAATGGGCATGAATGGATACAAACCTGATAATTCCCATTTCACCAAACACCTTGACTTCTCTTAAACTTGTTTATATTTCCCCAGCTTTTTGGGTAGTAGATGGCCTGCTACTCTTTTAGTCACTGGCCTGCTGCTCTTTTCTCTATTTATATTCCTTTCCTTAGAGACCTCTCTCACTTCCAAACCTTTGATCACTCTTCTATCCATATGGCTCCAAAACCTTCATCAACATCAACTTTCCTCAGTACCCCAGACACATAGCTATATTTAGCCAAGAGGCATTTGTTATTAAAATCATATTCATCTCAATTTCAAATGTCAACAAAGTCAATACTGTATCTACCAATCTGTATTCCATTTTATTGTTCCTAATTACTATTGATTAATAATAATAATAATAAATAATGTGTGCTGGGGATTATGATGTTGATAAGGAGAGAGAGGCATACTGGAGCCAGCCCAATATCATCAACCAGACATGCAATAAACAATGAAAGCTCTCAAAGATGTCCAACTTAGCTATCGATCTGTGTCAGGAACATAGCTATTCTCTTTGACTAAGAAGGTGGTAATACTCTTCTCCAATGACATCACTTCTATTTCTCTCTCCTTTACCTGAACCCACATGTTGCTTATGGTTTCAACCATCACTTCTCGTATCTTCTAGATGACATTTGCAGTAAAAAAAGTCAAGAATTTATCAGATAATGTTTTTAGCTGAATAAACCTTCTGATAAGCATTCTTTTAAGAATTAAAGTTCTCCATCACTCCTATATAACACCACAGAATTGGAGTGCACTGCTCCATGGGTTTGTATTTCATTTAGGGAGAAATACACATAACACTTTCTCATGGAACTAGATTTTTAAATAGGGAATATTCTTCCAAAAACATATTCCAATTCTATCCTTTTAAGACTGAGGACAGAAAGGAAAATGCATCATATTTTATGATATTTCAAATTCAAATTATAATAATTGTTTGTGAATTTGTTTGTACCTGCTAGGCACCAGCAAGATGTAGTGGGAAAAGCATGGTGGTCATAGTCAGCAGATCTTGCTTTAAAACATAACTCTACATGAAATCCTAGATCCTAGACCACCTAACTGCAGAATCACCTCTGACAAGTCATTTAACTCTGTTAATATGAGGATATTTTTTTTATTTTTGAAGAGGATAATAATGCCTAATGTATATGTTCATTTCAAAGGTTAGAGGCACTTTGTCTAAAGCAGCTTGAATGCAAAAGATATTCAACTAAGTAGTTATGATTTTCTGAAGTCATTAGTATTATTTCCAATCATCAACTCAATTTATTTTTAATGAAGAATTCTTGTGTTCCTCTCATTGAGTTTTCATCCTATGGCATATATGGTATCATACATTTGTAAAATTCATTTATTTATTCAACCAAAATTTACTGGGCACAGATTTACTGTGCCAGGAACTATGCCAGAAAAATGGATGAAAAAGATATGTTACTTTCTTATAGGAGAGTCAAGTCTAAGTGGGAAGCAGCTAAGTAAAATGAACATTTAGAAAAAATAGGATAAATAATTGAAGTAGCCACAGAATTACTATATAATTTACAGTAATAGATTTCCCAGAGCTATTTGGATGTTCTCCTCCTTTTGATTAGCCATGTCTCCTACCAAAGTCCTTATTCCCAGGATTCAAGAGATGCTTTCCATTCTAAAGCATGATCCTTATCTTCTGGGCTCTTAAGAAATAATTCAGAAATTTCAATTTTGTTTCTTATTAGTGAGTACCATGATTGCACAGAGGCAAAATCTAGACATGCAGGATATTTATCATCCAGCAAACTGCTGGAAGCTATATTCAAACTGGAAGATTCATCTGCTATATTTTTCTAAGTCATCTTTACTGAAATATAATTGGCATAAGAAATTGCACATATTTAAAGTGTACAATTTAATAATTCTTAAATATGCATGTAACCATGAAACCCTTACTAATCTTGATAATGAACATATTCATCATCCTTTGAGTTTCCTTCTGCCACTTTATGAAGACTCTCTGCCCCTTCTTCCTCCCTTGGCAATCACTGCTCGGCTTTGCCACTTCTACATTAACTTGCAATTCTCTAGAATATTATACAAATGGAATTAATAGTATGTACTCCTTTCATCTGGATTTTTCCTTAGCAGGATTATTTTGAAATTCATCTGTGTATTTATATGTATCGGTAGCTCATTTCTTTTAATAATATCCCATTGTGTAAATATACCACAATTTGGTTATCCATTCTGGGTTGTTTTATTTTTGGTGGTTATAAATAAATGGGAATAAATGAGGAAATGGAGTGGCTTTGTCAGTTAAGTGTCTGGCTCTTGGTTTCAGCTCAGGTCATGATCTTATGGTTTGTGGGCTTGAGCCCTGCATCTGGCTCTGTGCTGACAGTGTGGATGGAGCCTGCTTGGGATTCTCTCTCTCTCCTTCACTCTCTGCCCCTCCTGCATGCTCTAACTCTCAGAATAAACTTAAGAATGTTATAAATAAGTGTGCTATAAATATTCATATTATACATCTCTACCTATCTATAGATAAATACAGCTCAGTATGGAAACCTATTTTTATCTCTTTTGGATAAATACCTGTAAAGGACTATTTTTCCAGATGATTCTATCACTTTACATTTCCATCACAGCACGTGAGTGCTCCAGGTGTTCCACATCCTCAGCAGACTTGATATGGTCAATTTTTTTTTTAATTTCAGCTATTCTAACAGATATGTAGTGCTATCTCATGTAGTTCTAATTTTCATTTCCCTAATGGATAATGATGTTGAATATCTTTTCAAGTGATTACGTGTTTCTTTGGTAAAGTGTCTTTTAAAATCTTTTGCTCATGTATTTTGGATACAGGCCCTTTATTAGAGAATGTGATTTGAAATAACTTTCTCCCAAGCTGTGGCAGCTATGTGTGTTTATTCAAAAGACACATTTTCTTAACTTTGAAGTCCCACTTACTATGTATGTATGTGTATGTGCTGTTTTGTTTTTTTGCTTTTGGTATTTTATGTAGGAAACTGTGGCCAAACCCAAGGTCACAGAGATTTTCTTTTCCTATATTTTCTTTTAGAAGTTTTATAGTTTTAACTTCTATACTACATTATCTATTTTGATTTAATCTTTGTATGTGATGTGTGACTTAATAGAATTTTGAATATTGTTTCCTAGCCACTATACTTCGTGTCATAATATGATGAACAAATCTGGGGAGTATGGAAAAATGGGAAGGTAGGAAAATATTTAATAAAATCATGGTAGAAAAGTTGTAATATAAGCTTGACTGGGGACTAGTGTGTCAAACCTAATGCACTAAGTGCTTAAATTCAGGTAAAACATAGCTTTAGAGCAGAAACAAGTACGATCAAAATAAATTAGTAATTGTAGTGGTTTTTAAAGAAAGAGAGCAAGAGAGAGCAAGTGTGAGCAGGGGAGGGGCAGAGGGAAAGAGAGAATCTTAAGCAGGCTCCATGCTCAGCACAGAGCCCAATGTGAGGCTTGATCTCAGGACCCTGGGATATGACCTGAACCGAAATCAAGAGTCAGATGGTCAACTGATTGAGCCAAACAGGTGCCCTATTTTAGTAGTCTTAAACAGCAATAATGAAAAACCATTTCCAATTTCATGTAACAGATATGTTATTTCGCTATAGTGTTAGCATACTAGACAGTCATTCACAATCCGTTCTCATCTTCCTTTCTAACTTTGCCTTCCAGCATTATTCTTTGCAAACTCTAAATTTCATTCACTTGAAATGGATTCACAATTTTTCTTTAGCATGCTGTACTTTTTCTTCAAACCCCATGCATTGAAAGAAACAACTGATGTAATTCTAACTCAGACATTACTAATCATCCAAGTTCATAGCTTACCTTGTTTTGAAGATGTCTGTGTTTAGAGTAGTCCCTCTTCTCTAGGCAGAGCAAGTTCATACTTCTGTATCTCTAGCACCTTAAGAATATCTCTGTTACAGTGCTGTGGGTATCTAAATTCTTAGCTTCCCTACACCACACTAGTATGTGGACACTCTTCAAGTAGAGAGGCCATATATTGAACTCCACTCTTTATAAGAAAATATGATACACAAGAGCTCATTAAGAAAGAACAATAATAGTGACAAGATTTTTAAAATCTGCTTAAAAACAACTAAACCAGTTGAGGAACTCCATTTGCAGAAAATTTAGGGGAGCCAGGTTATCTGAAGAGCTCTGAGGAAACAGGATGAGATAGCACAGACTCAGAAACTAGTATTAGGACACTAGATAGATATGAGTTACTTCAGGTCACCATTATGAGAAATTTGCTTTTATACAATTAAGGTTGCTTGAAGTAATGCTGTATTTTAAGTGCTTATTACTGTCAGCAGGTTTGTTCAACATATATTTTATAATGTTGGCAGAAATGTTCTAGATGAAATTAAAACATTTGGTGAATCTAGATGAAAGTCCGCCCATTCAATTCTGATAATTTAAATTTGGAACCATGAACTCTATTCAGACCTTGTCCAAGACTTGCAGATATTTCACAAATGTCCCTTTCCTTTTTTTTTTCCTCTTGCTTTTCATTATATTCCATCTCATTGCCATTAATGAGCCCTAAAGGGAAGAATTCCAGCAATGAATGCTGTTTAGCTTCTTAACAGGCATTGCTACATCCAATTCATGTCTTTTATAATTTATTATTTACTGCAGAAAGATGTCTTAAAGACTTCTTCTGCAACATTACCACCTGCTCAAAAACCTTCAATTATTTTTCTTTACCTATAGAATCATGCTCGATGACAGAGTTATCAAGCATGTGCTAATTGCTTCCATAATCCATCATCTTGTCCCCAACAATCTTATAAAGCATTAGTAATAAATACCCTTATTTTATACCCTTAGTTTCCCCAAATCATGAAACTAGTAATTAATGAAGATGAGAATCCCAACATTAAATTGTTAAACATTCTTTTTCATTCTTACCAAATACCTTGTTTTACCTCTTAAAAACTGTGTTTGTTCCAACTATTTGTCCATCCCAACTTCCCACTGGTTTTTTCCTCTATTAACTTATTTCAAATGAGGCCATTTACTATCCCCCAAATATCTCCCATATATAGTTCATTTAAAAGGATAACTTTCTTAACTTTTATGAACTTCAGTTTCTTCTTTTATAAAAACAAAATAAATATAACAGTATCACTTACTTCATAAGGCTTTTGGGAGGGATAGATGAAAAAAGCTTTGTATAAAGTCTTTGAATGGGCTAGACCTATTGTAAGTTTTTAGTAAATGTTAGCTGTTATTATCCCTAACAATTATTGTTACACATCACACTGGCAATGCACAGCTGGGAAATGTAAATACATTTTGGAAATAATATAATATAAAAGTACCATGCAAATGTACACTTGAACCTCGAAGGCATTCGTAAGTATATTATAACCCACTCTGAAGGGGATCCCTCAAGTAGATCCACTGAGTTATTGCTAGTATAGATGCATAGGTGGCTTCTACAAAAAGTCCTTTGAGCGGCATTTGCTTAAATTAGCCTACATTAAAAGATCATTTTTATATGCTTATTGCTTAATATAGTATTCACTTATAGTAGATTCACAATGTTATGTATTGAATTTTAAGTACAAACTCAATTTCAAGATAGTTTGTCACTTCTTCCATTTATTTTCAAGGCATATTAAAACAGAATTGATAAATATTAATACTAAAATAAATGACAAAATTATCTAGAAAAATTAGAAAAAATTATAGTAAATATATCCTGAATTTAAAAATGTAAAAGGAGTTATCCTCTTTATTTTAAATATTGTTTTAATGAAATTTCACATGGGGATAAAATGAATGGGAAAAACAGTAACTTATAGTAGAAGCTTTATATTCTTGGATCTTTATATCTTCTTCATTATGAACCTTAAAACATGAGGCTTTAACTTACAAATAACAGGAAACATAAAGATATCAAGTAGTTACAAAATGCAATGGAAAAGATGTTGAGATAAAATTGGCTGGAGATTGAAGTGGGAAGGATCAAAATTAGAAGAAGTCAGGCCTTAGAAAGTACAATCAGAAGACTGTCAAATTTCACTGATATCTCGGGGCAGCCTGGAGATTGATGGATGCTACTAACAATATATCAATGGAAAGGTCTGTGGCAAGGCTGGATATGTTTTTATCGGTTTGAGAGAGGATGTCTGTAAAGATTGATATAAATATTTTGAAGTCTTCTCTCATTGTTCAAGAGTGCTTTTGATCATCAATTACAGAGCCTATGCTTTATTCTCTTTGTGATTTTTATTCATAAATGGTATATGAACATGATTTAACTGCTGTTTTTCTATTTGATATGTGTTCCTGTTTTAGGTTATATTACAGGTGTAGGGATGTGTACATATGTATGTGTTTATGTACAGGTAGGTGATACATCTATGTGCATGCATGTACAATCTTTTCTTGTTCATATTGCAGTCATTGCCTAAAATTTTTGGTTTTCTTCCAGGTGACTAAAGCCTTTGGTTACATATATGCAAAGTATGTTATTAGCAACCAAATATAGATTATTAGATCATTCATGTGCTATGTGTTAGGAAAAGACCAATACATCATACAATACCAAGAATATTGTATGCTCACCTGAATACTTAACTAGGAAACAAAATAACATTTTCATGTCTTTTTTTTTTTTTTTTAATAAAGCCATGTTCATTAAAAAACAAAACCTTTCTGCATTGGAGGAGATCTTAAAGGAATACTTGAAACTGTCAAAATCTTGCAGCAATCTGAGTGTGTTTGCATGGGATTTCATACATTTATGAATCTACTTTTGGTGGGCAGACTCAATTCTAAGAAACATTTATCATTTAAGCTATTTCCATTTGGGCTGACAGTAAATTCTTCCTGTGAGAACTGTTCAAATGGATGAAATGAGCTCTTTTTTTACTCTGTATTTAACTGATGTGCACATGACACAACATATTTTAGACAAAAAAAAAAATGCCTGAGTTTGGTGGATAAAAATGTGGAAGTAGATCTTCACTCAACTTGATTTTGTAATGAAACATGAGATACTTTCCTTCTTAGTACAAGCTGTGTAGCTCTGATGCAGATATAATTTTCCTGTAAGTATTTATTATGCAGAAAATATTTCATTTAAAATAAATACTAGTTGAAAAAAGTTTATAAATATCTTAGCATATTCACTAAATTGACTTACACGGTATAGCAAAGTTTAAAATAATGAAGGATCAACAACATTAAAATACTTAAATTTGCTCAATTAATCAACAGTTTAATTAACTCTCTTGTGGGTCAAATGAGGTGCGAGAGTCCTAAGATATTAACCAAGTGAAATTAAAATTAGTAGAAATCATACATTAATTTACTCCAAACACCTGGTTTAATTCCAGTTTTACTACACTAAAGACACCAAATGTTAAAAGAAATTTATATATATAAACAGAATACAGTAAGACTCTTCCAAATATGTAATAATGCCTAGACATAATATATGGAAGACAGAAATTAGAATATGTTTCAAAGTTAAGTTCTTCAATAATATATTTTTAAATGAGCCTGACACAAATTAATTTACAAAAATTAAAGGACTATTAACTGATTTTGATCATAGCTATCTGGTCCAGGCTATGTTTATTACGAAGATGAGACCCGTCCATTAGCTGAGAGGCACATCTGAAATCCATTATAGTTTCAATAAAAAGCATTATCATCAGACTTACTAAGGCAGTAATATCATGTGCAACCTTCACCTACTCAAAGTACGGAGAAGAAATAACCAGCAAACCATTAGAATGTGTGTGTGTATGTATCTTTCTCTTTCTAACTAAACATTAAAAAAAATGTTTTGGTGGTTTAGTTCTGCTGGGGATACATTTACTCAGGTTTTGCTTTTCTGAAAGAAAAAGTTATTTTGATTTAATTTCTAAAGAACATTTTTACAGGATAAAAATTCTAGGTTTGAGATTTTCTTTCTTTTAAGCAAAATCTATGGACCTCCGCATTAATACTTTACTTTTCATTAAATTAGGAAGGCTCTCAGCCAAGCTTTCTCCACATTTTTTTCTGAATTCCTCTCTACCTCCCAAGTATGTTAAAATTCTTGATACTGCCATTTAGATCATTGAATCTTTTTAATTTTTTCAGTCTTTTCCCTCTCTGATTTATTTTGGATAGTTTGTATTGCTGTATCTTCAAGTTCACTGGTCTGCAGTAGCTATCTCTTGTGGTAGTAATACTTTGCAGTGAAATGATTTCAGATATGAAATCTTTCCTCTTGGGAAGTTTCCTTTAGGGGAATTTTTAAATTTTTTAAAAATTTCTCTTTCCATTAGGTCCCTATTTTTCTTTGCATACCTAACTCCACGTATTTATAATATCTCTTTTAAAGTTACTGTCGGCAAAAGGGCAGCATAGGAATTTCTACCACACGTGTCAGTCCCCTCCCCCAACTAACTGTAGACTCAGAAAACTCTTCACAAGAGCCCAGGACTCTGGGTGAGGGATTAAGGAAGCTGAGCAACGCACAGTAAGGAGAAAGGGTCGGAAAGATGGATTCACACCACTACCGGAAGCAAAGAGACACCCTCGCCCTCGAAGAAAGGGACGCCAGACCCAAAGGTCCCCAGAGGGGACGTCCCCGCACCATCATGACTTCCACAGAGTCCTAGGTGGCCACCTGGGGGCTCCCAAGAACGGAGACCCCACCACCCCATCCTGCGCCTAAGGTTCCAGCACAGCAGCCACAGCAGGGCTTCCTGGGGGCTCCTGAAAAGCCAGGCCCCAGGTCCTCTCTGGCACCTATTGGCTCCATGGACCCTAAGAGGCTCCCATGACAGCAGGCCCCGCGGTTCTCTCATGAATCAAGCAGGGGGCTTACCTGCATCCTCCCCTCCGGGTCACCCTCTCCCCGCAGGCCCTCCCCGCGTACCTGTCCACTCCAGCAGGGCCTGTGTTGACCTCGGCCTCAGGCTCTCCGCAGGCCTCACGAATCTGGCGCCGGCAACCTCAGGCAGCCCCGTGGCACAATCCCGGTGGGCGCAGCTGGCCCCGAGGGCTACAGCCACCCTGCACTCCTCCCACGCAGGCGGCTTCCTCCACACCAGGCCGTGGCAGGCTCTCGGGAGCCCGAAAACCCTTACCTGCGCACCTGCAGGCCCCGGCCGCCCCCAAGCAGCTTCTGCTGCCCCAGGCCGTTGCGCCTATCAACGCTAATGCTTCCTACCGTCAGCCTCCGCGTGGAGAAAATATAGAAGACCTCAGGACAGAAGCCTTCTGCTAAATTACTGTTTTTCTCTTTTTACAGCAAAGATTAGATTTCTTTATTTTTTCCCCTTTTGCCTTTTTATTAGAAACAAAGTTTTTAAACTACATGTTTTAAGGTTAGATTTCTTTAAAGCAACAATTTAAGTAAAGAAGATACCTTTATATTCTTAATTCAGAATTTGTGTTTACTAAGCATTTTATTTCTATTTTTTTACTGTTTCCATCGCTTCTCAGCCTTTTGGCTAAGATCAAGTGTATTTTTTACTATTTCCATTTCATATTTTTCTTAAGTCTGCCTGACATAAGATCTCATGGATGTTAATGAAATACTGTCTTAGGTGCCAGAGGTGATGGTAGAATGAATAGGTAAGGGATGCCTGCTTCTACGTCACTACCCTCAGGTGCTGAAGAGGTAGTGGCACCAGGTTGGAAGAGCTGATTAACTAGCCCACACAGCTTCTCCGGGCCAAGGGTTCGTGGAGTTTCAGTAGTGCGATACTAGAGACTATGGAATTCACCTGTGACCAGCATCGAAACAAATCAACACGTAAGCTCCATTTTGGTCAACCAATCTCACACAGTCTTGTCAAAGAAATACTCTGCCAGTCATCAGAGGCTATAAATCAGGCCAGGGCTCCTTTGTAGAATCACAGAGCCCTTAGATAATCAAATACACGAGTTCTGGAACTCCTTACGGCATTTAATAGATACTATGCATGAGAAGGTTCTGAGGGCCCTGAATGGAGAGGAAGGGACTGGGGCCAACATAAATTGTTGTCAGGGCTCAAGGGAACTCCACTCATGTGTCCGCATTAGCCTCAGCTGTCCCAGGCAATGGAGGGGACCTTTTTTTTTGAAAAAATAAATAAAGGAAGGAGGACCCCCTGAAGCATGGGAACAGGAGCAGGGTCTGTGTCTGTTACTAGGGACAACTTCTTTTACTCTAGTACAGAGTTTTTAACCTCAGAACTGTTTACTTTTTAACTGGATAAGACTGGAGTGGGTGGCTATCCCATGCACTGTAGAACGTTCATCAGCATCCTTGACCTCGACTCAGCAGATGGCAGTAGTACCCTCCCTCCCCAACTGTGACAACAAACATGTTTCCAGATATGACCAAAAGTCTCTCTGAAGAAGTTAAATCATTCCTGATCGAGAAGCACCATTTTAGGGTTTGTTTAGTTCTCCAAGTATAACTTTTCTAGTATTCTACTGAATCTTCTGGGTATTGAAAGAATGCTCTCCTTTTTATTGGCCAGGACTGTAGTGTCTTCCAACATTGTATTATTCTGATAATTGCTTTTCTTAAAATTTCCTGAATTTTTCCTTCTCTCTGTTAATTTACCCTGCATATTTCATCCCTACTCCTTGCCGAATGCTTATCTCTAAGAAATCAGATTCCATGAATATTTCAAGATATCCCTTCTTGTCAAGGAATCTCTAGGCAGAAAGGCTGGACAAACATAGGAGACACCTCATTCTTTCCTGGGTCACGACACTGCCTTACCAATATCTGAAAATAATCATTCTACTTGCTGTGTCTGGTGTTCTAGTTGTTTATAGCAGGAGGGTAAATTCAGTCCCAGTTATTTCATAATAGCTGGGAGAAGAATCTCTCCCCCAACCTTCTTCTAAAGAGAAATTTCTCAGCCAAGTTTTTAATTTTTTCATTGTTTTTTTCCTCACTTCTCACTGTCGCCTCAACCCATACTAATCTGTTTTCCACTTTCATCATTCTGCTGACTGGTTTTGTCTAAGATTATTAGATGGGCTCTACATTCCCAGGCCATCTGGCATTTTTTTCACTTCTCAATTTGACCTCTCAGCAAGGTAAGGCATTTGTGATTGCCATCTCTCTCCTTGGAAAAAAAAAAACAAAACAAAAATAAAATTAAACAAAAGCAAACCTCCTTCTCTTTGTCTTCAGGGACTGGACCTCCATCCACTTTGCTGGCCATAATTTCTTGCTATTCTATTCTTTCCCACCTACCTGTGAGAAACCCTGCAGCTTGGACCTAGACCCCTACACTAAGCTCTAAACCAGTATATACATTTAATAACTTGACACAGCCACCAAGAAATCTCAAAGGAATTCCAAATGTGAAATCTCAAATACAAAGCATTTCAGTTCACTTGCTCCCAAACATGATGTTCCTCCTGAGTTCTCTATGTCAATAAATGATACCATCATTCATCTAGCTATGACAAAAAAGATAACCTTGACAACTGCCTCACTTTCACTCCTATGCCATCCATCAGTAAGTCTCTCAAGTCAATTGAACCTCGTAAATATTCTATAAATTCATCAACCTCTCTCCCAACCTTTGATCAAATTAACTTAATATCTTCTAGTCTATTGCAATACTTTACTAAATGACCTTTCTTTATTTGCATTGGCCTCTATACAACCTCTTTTCCACACCATGGCCAGATTGATCTCAAAATGTAAGCTACTTTTGACAACAAACAGTTCAGTGGATTGCTTTGTATCTGATTGCCTGGAATCCAATCTGCCTTTGTTCCTGTGAACCTATAGTCACCTAGCATCACCCTTCATTCTTATCCATAGGATTTTATTCTTCTTTATTGGATCTCACTCCCTAGGAATATCTTCTCTGTTCTCTGCTACAGTCAACCAGTAAGTCCTGTTGATTTGATTTCCACAGTGTTGTTTACATACGTCTCCTACATGCCCATGCACTTTGGTTAGACTCACATTATCTCCCATGTAGACTCATACCTCTAATAACTAACTTTGTAATAGATTCTCTTACTTTCACTCTTCCCTTACTTTAACTCAACCTAGATTACAAGTCAAATAAAATCTAAATTTGAGCTTCAAAATGCCATTTCTACTGTTCAAAAAGAAAAAAAAATTAACAATTTCCCCTTGTTGCTGAAGAAAATATAGACTCTTTATCCTGGTGTTTAAGTTTGAAGCAAATGTTCCTTCCTTATTTGTCCTCACTCCATTATGCATGCCCTTTGGTTCCAATTACACGTCTCCCAGGTTTTGGACACACTCAGCCTCCAAGGCTAGCCTTGCCAATCTCAGACTTTAAATTCCACCTTAAAATGAGTCAGTAAATCCATCTTATTACAAAAATACAAAACCTGTGTGGCAAAATAAGTCCCCCTTTACTGTTCCAGGCCCAGTATTTGTAATACTGTACTGAGATTTTATGTAATTAACTATTTTACTAACTAAACTGTAGAGTTTTGAAGACTGAAACTAATATTTACTCATCTTTGCCTTTCAATACAACTAAATAACTGCCACAAAGAATGTATTTAATAAGTATTTGAAAAATGAGTTCAGTTAGTTAAAGCCATTAGGTATATAGTATTTTAGCTTACTTCTAGTCTCTCATCCTTATAATTGGATATTTAAGAATTAGAACTGACACCTTTTGCTGATATATACTTAAGAAGGTATGATAAAATATTTGATGAGGATTCCACCTCTATTCCATGAGGATTCCATGAAATTCTTTTAAAAATGATAATAATTACAGCAGGGACTTTAAAGCCCTCTTTATTTTTACAGTGTTTTAAATATACTCACTCATTTAATCTTAACAATAACCTAATGAAAGAAGCATTATTATCTCTATCACTAATGAGGAACCTAAGATACAGAGACATTAAAGAATTTATACATGGTTACAGAATAAGTAATGAATTCAGGACTTGAACCCATTTTAATTTTAATGCATTTACTTTAAATCTATATGACTTTTATCTATATTAACTTCTTAGAATAAATAACACTTGTAAAAGAAGTCCACCCACAGAACTGTTTTCTTACCATTGAAATGTTCTTACTTGTATCCTTGTTTGCTTTATTAAATCATAAAGTTAAAGCTGCATAAATTAACACATAATTTAAGACCACCAATTATATAATGAACACATGCATGCTCTTATGTTTTGATGATCTGATAACATTCAATGTATATACTATTATGTCCACTTTTCCTATTGATGTTTATATTACTCATATAAAGATTAATTTACACACTTTCACCTTATTTGTTTAAATACTCTTGCATATTTGTATTGAGAACACACTGTTATTGTATATTCTTTTGTTGATAACCAACTTTCCATTAGTTTCATATTTTTTGCTGTGATCAGTTGCAAAATAATAAGAAACAAAATCAGTATTGATTTAAAACCAGTAATGACATAAATTTCACTTCAACAATATATTTAACCATAAAAGGAGAAATGAATAATCTGTATGCCATATGAATTCATGCCATATAAATGCCTTTAAAGACATATATATCCACAATAATGTTATATTGCATATCACTTCATTAAGATGGACCAATGTGAGGAAATGGGTCCTACATATGTGAACTTAGTGGGCTGAAAGGTGGCCCTTCAAAATGTATGCTCATGTCCTAATCCATGAACTCATCATTGTTTATCCTATTTGGAAAAAAGTGCCTTTGCCATTATAAATGAAAGATCTTGAGATGAGGATATTATCCTAGATTATCTAAATAGGCCCTAAACCCAGTAACAAATGTCCCTATAAAATAAAAGAAGTAAATTTGAGACTGGTAGAATAGAAGACAGAGAGAGGTTGATGGGAACAAAGTTATCTGGGAGGCAAGGATTGGGGTGATGTGCCCATAAGTCAAGAAACGCCAATAGCCACCAGAAGATATATGAAGGCAAAGAATAGATTCACCCCTAGAGCCAGAGGGAGTGAGGCCCTGCTGACAGCTTGATTTTGAACTATTGGCCTTCAGAACTGTAGGAAAATAAATTTCTACCAATTAAGCCACCAAATTCATAGTCATTCTTTTTTTTTTTTTAGAGAATGAGAAAGAGCATGAGCAGGGGAAAGGGGCAGAAGGAGAGAGAGAGAGAGAGAGAGAGAGAGAGAGAGAGAGAGAGAGAGAGAGAGAGAGGAGAGAGAGAGAGAGAGAGGAGAGAGAATCCTAAGAAGGCTCTATGCTGAGCACAAAGCCCAAAGTGGAGCTCAATCCCATGAACCTGGGATCATAACCTGAGCTTAAATCAAGAGTCAGACACTCAACCAACTGAGCCACACAGACACCCCTGTGGTCACTCTTTATGGCAGACACAGGAAACTAATGTGAAGACCATCGCTTACAAAGTGCTATGCAAAATCAAGAAATGCCTGGATTTGTTATTATGTAATCTTGCTTTTTACTCTCTTAATCTAGACCTCTATATCATGTTCATATATACTCTTTCATATAATATTGGATACATATCTAAATCATTTCAGTCTATGTGAATGAAGTTCCATCATTCACTAATCGAATATTTTGGTATTGGTAAGATTCTTTAAAATTTATTTTGAGGCAAGCATTCTACATTTTGCTTGATTGTTGTTTATTTAGAGAGAAGACAGGCAAAGTGGTCACAACATCTAAACACTAGGTCATCCCTCACTGCCAGCATATTGCCTCTGGGCTAAATGCTCCCAATTACTCTGAGCCTTTCTAATTGGCAATATTTTCCAAATATTTACTCATTATTCTGCTCTTCTTTTACCAATTGATTGGTTCTATTGAGAGAGCACTCTCCAATCCATATTCATAGACAGACAAGCATTTTGGAACCCATTCTAATTGCTATCTTTGGTATGCCCTAAGCTAGACTTAGTTTTTGTATACGATGTAAAATACGTTGTTTGCTGGTGATATGGATTGACCATATTTCTTAGTGTTCCCAGTACTCACTACCACATAACTATGAAAAAGAGGAAAATCCACAAAGATAAAAATGGGAGAGAGATCAGTAGATAAGAGACTTTATAAACTTCTGCATAAATGCAGCCAGAGACAGGAGGAAGATTTATAATAGAGTGTTCTACCACTGAAGCACATCAGAGGAAAGTTTACTAGACTCACTGAATTATGGAGATGCTCTCATGTCAGTGATGCTGCTTAAAACAGAGGGCAGGGAAAATTAAATGACAACATGAGGATTGGTTGGAAGTCAATGTTTGGGGTAATTTCTGTCTTATCACCTGACTCACCAAGTGATACCTACAAGTCCCACTCATAAAAATAAAGGAGGCTCGTGGCTCCGAGATGCCAACTAGAGACTTGAGGCAGAATCTGACATATGGCATTGAAAATAGAGAATGAAGTAAAACTCTTGGTGCTAAATGGTTGGCTTCTAAGATCTACACCCTTAATCCTCAAAAGACCAACATTCTGATATCTATCCTTTCCAGAGTTTCTAGTTGTTTTTTTTTTACTGTCTTATTATTAAATAAAATGGATGAGTCAATGATTATCAAACAGTTGAGTAAATGATGCAATGGTGATAAAATAAACAGGAAAATGTGAACATGGAAGAAATATTGTTATCTGACAGCACAAAAAAAACCCTTCCGTCTTCTCTATCCTACAAAAATTAAAGAAAACCCAATTCTCATCTACCTCAGAGGTAACATGAAATACTTGCACACATATAAAATAATATAGTTCTACTTAAAATAATAAGAACTATCTCTCAGAAGTATAAACTGTAATGGCTAAAATGAAAAAAAATAAATTCAAACAGAAAGATTACATGAAAAATCAAAGAAATTTCTTAGAAAATAGAATGGAAGTATAGCAATTAGGAGAAGAAAAAAAATGAGATGAGATTCTATGAGATTCAGTATCAGAGTATAGAACCGAGAAAATGGAACAAAGGTAATTAGCAAATACGGCAGCAATTTCCCAGAACTGAAAGATGTCAGTCTGGATGAATGGACTGACTGAAAGCTCAGCAAAATGAATGAAATACACTCGCCATTGAGCATATCAAGGCAAATGAAAACTCTAGGAGGAAAATCTGCATAAAAAAGGGAAAACAAATGTATCATTATTTTATTCAAGGTAGTTCAAAAGCTGATTAATAACTTTAGTAAAATGAATGATATGACTATATTAAAAGGAAAGGGAGAGCTATGGAGTTTAATGTGAGCCAAATCATCATCTATAATAATGGGACAGTTATAAATAATGTCTAAAGTTTATAAAGAAAGAAATATTACAAGTGTTTTTGTAGACATATGGAGGAAAGTACCAGGAAAACAAGCAAAACAGAGTACAAAGGGACGTCTCTGAGTAGCTGGTCGGATAAATTCTAGTGTCTTTGTATTCTAAGTATTTCTGTGTTATTTGATTTGCTATCCAATATGAACATTATTTTAATTTAAAATTTAGCTTAAAAATGAAAGGAGGAAAGAATAAGTAACAAAACAAAGATAAATGGATTATATGAGTAAAATATAAGCATTTAAGATTGTAACTAATTTCTGAGTGATCACAGAGTTTTAGGTTTCTTATTCCAATATTGCTTCCTACGATTCCTCATGTGCTCATCAGGAACAAAATTTGGATGATGAGTCAGACCGTAAGGAATTCAGTAGCAAACACCAGAAAAAAAGTGAAGTGTCTTAAATCAAATAGTGACTTATTTTTTTTCATATAACAGAAAAATCTAATGTTTAAAGGCAGTATACAATTTTTGTAAGGGCATTATACTATTGACATGACCCAACTGTTATGGAGGCTTCACACTGGAACCACAGCTGGAACAGATGGACCTATTGAAGAAAGGGAAAGAAGATGTAAAACTAAGGTTTACATTAGTAACCTATCAGACGCCCTGGTAACAATTTACATATATTACCTCATTTAGTCTTCACATGAATGTGTAAAATATTATTTCTTTATTTTAGATGAAAAACTGAGAGCCAAATATATTAAATAACATATTTAAAGTTATAGTCAGTAGATGATACAGTCAGTGAGAGAACACCAGACTATCTTCCTCTAATATTTGACATTTTACAATTATAATAGCAAGTAACAAAGATTTTAAGAAGTATGGGGAAGATGATTCTTTGGATGCATAAACTTCCATTTTTTTTCAATCTAAAAAGCAAAAATGTAGTGCTTGCCGATTCAGCAATGAGGAGTGTATTATAATGGTAAATTCAGAATTGTCTGTTCTTCCTGTAGGTCATAACCAAACAGTAGTGGTAAGTGTCACAGGCAACATCAAAACCACCAACTTCTCATTTTGTTGACACGTGATGGGTGAATACTGATAAACAAAGAAAGTGTGAATATTTTAGGTAAATTTAAAAGTCTGAGCATAAACTGAGTATATACTGAAGAATCTGAAGATAAGGGTAATGCTTTAATTTTTTTCCCAGCAAAGTTCATAATTTTTAGTGCAGGACGGTTCATAAGGTAAAACACTGATTATAAACATATAAATAATGAAAATACTTAATATTTAGTGCACACTTGGCTTTTATTCTTCTCAATTGAACTATTTTATGGGAATACTATTATCTTCATTTTATATGACAAACTGCAAGTTCTTATAAAGTGGTAAGATTTGACCTTAGGTCTCTAATGTCAAAGCTGATGTTTTTAAGATGTTATTTTTAACTAATCTCTGCACCCAACATGGGCCTTGAACTTACAGCCTCAAGATCAAGAGCCACGTGCTTTTCCAACTGAGCCAGCCAGGTGCTCCCAAAAGCCAGTGCCTTTAGCCACTTTGCTACTTTATGTCAAAAACTTTCACTTAACTAGACCACAGTGGAAGCTAAGTTTGGTAAAATACTGCCAGGATATGTAGGAATGTCTAATAATAATATGGTCAAGAATAAGAATAGAGAGCAAAAATAGTAGCCTCTGAATGCTCTTTTTCCTTGAACTTATGCAGTTTCTTGTCATCTCAGAAGAGCACAGTCTAAAATCCCTAGAAAACTGGTCAATTAAATGTAACCATCTCTGTCCCAGTTATGGGGCTGAAACACGGTATGTCAAATAGGACTAAAGCCAGGGTATGCTCCTCTGGCTGATGGAACGCAGCAAGTAGGAATGTCTGTGTAGAGTCAGGGAGCAGTATAAGTATCCTGGATAGAAAGCAAGGGCTAGACTGATGTTTCGTTGTTTGTGAAAGATGATTTAAAAAAAATACGTGCAATTATCACTGGGTTACAGCTTACTTAAATCCCCATCTTGGGGGATGGGAGGAAGCAGATATACCCTGATAGTCAGAATATGGACCAAGAGTCTATGACTGAAGAGTTGAAGTAGAGAAATTTTCAAAATTACTAGACAACAAAGGATGAGCATTAGAGAGAAAAACAAGCCAATAAACACCCATCTCAAATCAGCCTACAAAGTCATTATTTTGATATCTATGACAAAAATCAACACTAGAAAAATAATTACCAACATCAAAAGTCAGGAGAAGGATTTAACCACATAAAAAAAAGAACAATTTGAAAGGGACTTAAAAATAAATCTTCCAAGGATAGTCCAATAGAAAGTATCATTAAATGAAACAAAAAATGGTCAGAAATAGAATAAGAAAAGAATATGAAGAAGAATCAATTACAATTACTAGAAATGAAATAAAAGTGCTGTAAATGAAGAGACAAAATTTGGGCATAAAGATGCAATTTAAATCTGTCATCACTGTACTGAATGAAATCAAACATAAAAGACCTCAGTTTTTATGTTTTGATTCTTTAGCACTATAAGTAACACAGGGAAAAGGCATTTTGTTTATAAACTGAAATAAGCAGGAACATCAAGGCCTTGTCATGTAGAATAAAGATGACCAAAAATTGAGCCTTCCCCAAACTTCTGCCTCTTTTCAAATCCTTATTAAATGAGAGGATGAACAACATCAACTAGTGGTATTTGTAACTTTCTATGATTAACTAATAGAGTCAGGATTTCCCTGTAAATCTTTTCTTCAGATATTTGAAAACACCACTTTTTATGAGAAATTATGGGAACCAAAAATGTCTTACTACATTAAGGAAAAATAAAAACTATCCCCCACGCCTAGATATTCTTTGTTCTTTCTATTCCAAAGTATTTGCTGGCTTTTATGACAATAGGATCTTCATAATTCCAACAATGGTAATGGAAGAGAGGAAGGTCTTTGGATAATAATTAGATTGTAGTTATTTTTTCCACCTTTTTTTCTTGCCTTATGAGTGTCTAAACAGTAAACCCTAGTGAATGTATCAATGTATTTCTTGCAACACTTGAAATTGTTATCATCTATCCCTTAATTAAATAGTTTTTCTGTTTGCAATATAAAAAGTTTTAATTACAATACAAATTACATGGTTTAACCAAGTAGCAGTAAACAAAGAACTAATTTGTGTTCCTTCTGTACTTACCATTTGTTGACTAATTAGTTTCTCTATGAGATATCAAGTGACTCTTATAAATACAAACCTCCTGAGGATATAAAGGTTAATTTTGAAGTGATTACAAATATTCCAGTAACATTATAATTAATAGTTACATTTGGAATGCAGAAATCTTCTAGAGCACCAATTGGTAACCTCTGTAAATTAGTACAGACCATTGGCATCAGTTAGAATGGCTTTGTATTATTCCTTTCAGTCAACTGAGCTTCAGTGAGAGGCAGGATCAAATATTAAAACCATCATTATTTTAAAACCATGACCCTATGAGTATGCATCTCTGTGTGTTTGTGTGTGTGTGTGCATGTACAAGAGAAACACACATGTACTGTGTCTTCTGTGCATACTATTTATTCAATCTCTCAGTCTAAACCTGAGCTATGATTGGACATATTTGTTTGAAAGTTTTATGGTTTTATTAAGACAAACACAGTGTGCACACCTCTGTCTGTTTATTCATTATCTTCACTGTAAGCCTGGCACTGGGATTGGTGACTCTGCTGGCCAGCTGGGCTTCTCTTTCCATAATGGCTTTGTGGTTCTTGGAGGAGACATTATGAGCAATCTCTGGATAGTAAGACTTGTTGCACAACAGGAGCACGCACTTCAAGCTCCTTGACTTTGTGGACTTGGAACTTACAGAAGCCACTGAGCAGCATATGCTTTGTTTTTCTGATGCTCTTGTAACCAGTGTTGGGCATCAAGATCTGGCCCTTGAATCTTCTGCACACCGTACTGTCAATCCCTCTGTGTTTCTACCAATTGCATTTAATTTTGACATACAGGTTTTACTGGTGCCAGATAAACTTATTGGTCCTCTTTTTGATGATCTTGGGCTTCGTGAGGGGTCTGAGGGTGGCCATGATGCCAAGGGGGAGATGGCTGCTACCTCCTCAAGCAGTGCTGAGGAGGAGTGTTGGACATCTTTTAAAATGATGTACTAAGTCATGGTGAAGAATTCCATTTATATAACGAATATATATGGCTCTTGGAAGAGAATTTAAACTGTGGAATGAGAGGGTCACACAGCTTCTTTCACAAAACATTAACTGAAGAATGACTTTGAGAATAGGTATCTACTATACAGCTAGGATTCTGACCTCTCTTTCCATGCATTTACAAATAGGTCTTAGGAAGTAAAGGGTGTATGATATTAAAACTGAAGTGTTCTTTTTTTACTAAAATTTCTGAAAGTCTTTGTAATTCTAAAATATCACTGATTGGATTTCACTTTAGCTTTTCAGTTCTTAACTTGTGGTTATTGTTATAAGTATCATGTTTAATATTTTTCTAATAACAGGTGAAGTACTGAAATTTAGTGTTGATGTAAGTCTTGACTATTTCAAACTATTTTCACAGTCACCTAACTTTACCTATTCATGCACTCTCTCGAGGGGCATCTGGGTGGCTTAGTCAGTTGAGTGTCTGACTCTTGATTTTGGCTCGAGTTGTGGTGCCAGGTTGTGGAACTGAGCTCCACATTGGACTCCACACTGAGTATGGAGCCCGCTTAATATTCTCTCTCTCCTTTGCCCTCTGACCCTCCCACATTCATGCCTGCTCTTTCTCTCTCTCTCTTCCTCTGCCCCTCCCCCATCTCTTTCTTTCTCTCCCAGGTTAAAAAAAATACACTATCTTGAGTGGGAAAGAAAGGGTAAGTCAACAATTGTTATCAGAACTTTGGCATAATGTACAGCCTACCTTCTCACTACCCCTCTTCATATTGATGTATCTTCAATAGAGACAATGACAATACAATATTGATGGGCTTTCCAGTTGTATTTCTAGGATGACCCCTTTCCTCCTAAGTTCTATCAGTGGGTAAACTATAAATAAGACAGAGAGAAAATTATTATAAACATATAATTTCATTAAATCTCTCCTGGAATGCCTAACTGGCATCTCAAACCTAATAAATCCAAATTGAGTTTTCTGATAAACCACACTGAACCTGCTCTCCTGAAATTCTCCTCATCTTATTTGTTGGCAACTCTATCCTTCTAAATGTTCAAGTTCAAAACTTGAGACAGATTGGGTTCAGTTTCATTTCTAATATATCAGGTAATGCTCTTGGCTCTAACTTAAAAATATATCCAAGAATCCAACCACTACTGCGCCCTTTGATCGAGCTTCCATCACTCCTACCTAGACTATGGCAATAACCTCCTAACAGTTCTCCCTATCTATATCTTTGCCTTCTTCCTCTTTACACTCAATCCAGCAGCCAGAGTGACCTTTAAAAATGCATTTGGTTATGTTTCTTCTTTGCTCAAAATCTTCTGTGTCTTTAAAATTCATGGAAGAGCAAGAACCAAAGCCTTTTTCTTTGACCTATAAGGCTCTCCATGATCTTGGCCCTCATTACTTTTTTTTAACTCCTCTTCTACTTCTTTCTCTTTCTCTCGCTCATCTACTCCAAACTCATGAGTCACTCCGCTGTTTTAAACACCATCCAGGTACACTCCCATCTGAAGGTACTTTTCTCAAGTGACCACCCTATTTAAAATTGCATCCTGCCTTC
Organism: Suricata suricatta; assembly: GCF_006229205.1. NCBI lineage: Eukaryota > Metazoa > Chordata > Mammalia > Carnivora > Herpestidae > Suricata > Suricata suricatta. Next base: position 52,598,952 of record NC_043709.1, read on the forward strand.
CATTCAACCTAATAATGCATATTCATCTTCTCAGCTTTTGTTATTTTCCCCTTGGCATTTAAGTCCAATAGATTACCTATTTTATTTATTTCATTTTCTTCTGTCTCTTTCCCCAAAAAATAAGATTTAAGAGGATAAGGCCTTTTGTTTGTGTTTTTCCCTGTAAATAGTGCATAGCAGAGTAAATGTTCAATATTTAGAAACAAATTCTTGGTTTTTTCTCTCATTAGTTATGTCCTTGTAAGTTTATGCTTTTTTTAGTTTATTTATTTATTTTGAGAGAGACAGAGACAGCACCAACAGGGGAGGGGAAGGGAGAGAGGGAGAGAGGGAGAATCCCAAGCAGGCTCAGCACTGCCAGTGCAGAGCCCAAAATGGGGCTTGAACCCACAAAATCATGAGATCATGACCTGAGTCAGACACTTAAGCAACTGAGCCACCCAGCTGGCCCTCAATATTTTTAAAAAATGAGAAACAGCATCAGGGTGCCTGAGTGGCTTAGCCAGTTGAGTGTCCAACCTCAGCTCAGGTCATGATCTCACGGTTTATGAGTTTGAGCCCCACATTGGGCTTGCTGCTGTCAGCACACAGCCCATTTGGGAACCTCTGTCCCCTTTTTTCTCTTCCCCTCCCCTGCTCATGCTCTCTCTCTTTCAACATTAAATAAACATTAAAAAATTAAAAAATAAATGAGAAATAGCATCTACCTTACATATTGGTAAGAATGATGTTAAAATAATTCCTTTAAGTGAATAAATAATAGTGACATTGGCTAAATCAGAGCTACCAAATGCATGACACAAGTGAAAGCAGCAATGATACTATCTTTTATGGCTTCAAAACCAATGAAATCTATATATTGTAATTTTGGACAGTAGTGCATTTTTAAAAATGTTTATCTTTCAATTTTCAATACCTGGTCACTTTATTAGTATTATGTGTGAGTCTTAGAAGTATTAAAATAGGGTCACCTGGGTGGCACAGTAAATTAAGTGACTCTCTCTTGGTTTCAGCATAGGTCGTGATCTCATGGGTTTGTGGGATCAAGCCTGGCATTGGGCTCTGCTGACAGTGCAAAGCCTTCTTGGGATTCTCTCTCTGTCCCTCTCCCACTTGTACTCTTTCTCTCTCTCAAAATAAATATTAAAAAAACCATTAAAATATATTAAAGTGAAATTTAATACAATATTAGTGAGATTAGCCAATTTTATTTTTATTCATAGAATACCAATTTTTGACCACTATAAATCTTTATTTTCATGCTTGTAAAACTAATTTTGAAAGTAAGAGCAAAAGGGTAGTTCTTTTTGCTCATTTTCCACCAGAGTGTCTCCTTGTTTGAGCAAAATGTGGACATGCCCCTAAGACTATGTCACATACTTGAATATGATGTGCCATTTGTGTCTCATGGAAAAGTATTACACAAAGAATTCTCCCTCTACCACCATAATCTGAAAACAGAAAATTATGCCACTGTCCTTTCAAGCATTTCAGATGAATGGCCAGTGTTCTTTTGTGCAAAGTCCAGCCACCTTGACCCTCCTGAACTCTAACCTTTGTCTGCTCATCTCAGTAAAATCATTGGATTCTGTGTGAATTCCTCTCTTTCAGGTTTCCAGAATTGTAATCTTTACTTGATTGTTTCCTTTCCCTTGAGGATCACAGTGTGGCACTGCTATTGTTCATTGTCAAAACCTATTGCTCCTTATGGTGTTTCATATTATTTATGGCCAGGGAGCTTAAATTCCTATTATTCCTTGTTGGTTGGGAGTAGGAGTCAATCATTAAGTTATTAAAATACAGGTGTGTGTCTCTGCATATAGACACAGTAGACATGTAAATCAACAAGGATTGGATTTATGAGAAGCCCAAGGGCCAAAGATATATTTTAATGCTGGAAAACCCAGGATTCTTTTTCAAAGTGACAAATCTAAGATTTATGTAAATGTTTTCTAAATATCAATGTACATGCCCTTCCTATAGTCTTTTACATCTCTAACCCTCCCTCTCATTAAATATCTTTTTTCTTTCCTGTAATAGGAAGTAAGTATTAGGCTATGCCATATATAGAAATATAATTATCACTTTTACCACATATATAATACATATATAAAATGTGAAAATAACTTGCTGTTTCATATATGTAGAATGGAACTCTACTTTCTTTTTCTCATTCCCTTTTCTTATTAGACTGGATACAGAGTAGTGAGGCCTAAGTAACTTATTTACAGCACTTAGAAAGCTATAAAACCATACATAAATGCAGTGGATCCCTTCTGGATTAACTGGGGCTTTAGTGTTTCTTCCAAGTATGACAATTGTGTACCATGCAATTCTTGGCATTAGGAATAAGCTTCTTCTATATTTTAGACAATCCAAACTCTTATTTCAAAGTATATCCTCTTCTCTGTCCTCCAGCAAAAGCCATTCCAGTTTGTCAGAATCCCTGTGACTAGGATGGTTTGTGGAAGGGAAAGGATTCTCTAGTGACTGCTCAGCTTTAGAATCCCACCACAAGAAAGCAGATAGTCAGTAGCATGTCCACAGTTTACAGCTCTTTCATTAACAGCAGGAATGTATGCTTTTTGAGGACAAAACTCTGGTATTTCGTTCATTTTTTAGAAATGCCCTATTCGTTGTTTGTTGTCATAACTCTTCTAATAAGACAACTCCCATTTCAGATACTTTTAAGTGAATGTGTTTCCTGGAGTATATTCTCAGTTGCAAGGGAGAATAATGGTGAAAGGAAGAATAGAAAGATTTTATTTTATGTGACTAGATACGAGTTATACTTTCTATTGTGACTTACCAGTCATTATCTCCATTACATTACATAACAACTCAGAAGTAAAGTTAGTCCTAAATACAAGAGGGACAAACACAGTTTAACACAAAATCCTTGTGGGACTGAAAGGGAAAATACAATTTTTCTCAAAGTGGCTGCCAAGGGGACATTTACTAACAGGAAATAGTAAATGGCAATACAGTACAGTGAGTCTTTGTAATAGAGGGCCACTTTTCTTGTAGTTCCCAGGCATTAAGTATTTTCCCCTTTATTTTAAAATATGGATAATCTTACAAAATTTCATGGGCTGCAGTATCTCAAAGAAGGGAGGTTTATCAGAGTATTTTCACCATGGAGGAGAGCAAACCTATAGCGTTTCATTATTACCCAGTGCTGATTATTTGTTTTTGCATGTTTGTTTTGGTGACTAATCAGATCAGATATCACTAAAGCCATAGAAATCATGTTAACATAAACTATAATTGAGTCATTAAAAGCACCCAGTTTATCTGTAACAAAAAAGTCAAATCTATATTAAAAAGCTACATTTTGATAGTACACAACCACTATGTTATAACCTTCAAAACCCAGAAGACCTTTCCCTCAACCCCTAACACAATCTTTCTGGAAAATTCTTAGATTCCCCATATAAATTTCACAATTATGTGAAATAGGATTCACTCCAGTTCTTCACCCTTGGCCTTCATTCATCCCTGGAGAATTTCATGATGGCACCATGGCCATGTGCTATGCCCACGATGTGGCCCTGTCTTGCAGTATTGCTTGTCTTGGGCCACCCTGAGCCCTCAGTATGAATGCAGAGCTTCACAGAGATCCTTGTCAGATTTGGTAGGAGATGTTTGTCTCCACAGCTCTGTGTTTCTCTTTATCTCTTAGATTCCAAACTAATAATAGATGTGAAAACAGCTCTTTTGGCTTCTTTTCTAATAGACTTATGGTTGACAAAATCCTAAGATGATTCCAGAGATTTCTGCCCTCTGGTGTGCGTGCCCTATATAATCCCCGCCCTGTGAGTATGGGTGGGACCTAGGAATAGAAAGGGAAGTTCACTCCCATGATGAGGTTATATTAGATGGCAAAGCTAAAGAGATATTGCAGAGGTAATTAAATTCCAAAATCAGTTGATATTGAGTTCATCAAAAGGGAGATCACCCTGATTGGGCCTGACCTAATCAGTTAGGCCATTTAAGAGATTCTAGAAGTCAAAGATTCTCCTCCTGTCATGTTTCAAGTGGGGATGAGGATGTGACTCATCCTGGGTGCATATTGAAAAAAAGAAAATCTCGCTGTAGGGTAAATACCTAGTTTGAATGGCACAAGATGGGATGGAGGTTAAATAAAAGACCTATTTTGGCAGGACCAAGAATGACAATTCTTTGGTTTAACGAATTGATGATTGCACTGTGGAGAAATAGATTCAGAGATTTTTAGAAGGCAAAAAATAGCAAGAATTGGTGAATGTGAAGCTTAGGAAAACAAGAATGAGTTTTAGTATGAGCTACATATAAGTATTTTGGTGATTTCATTGGAAAGTATCTGATTTGGAGAGTTCACTGAGTTTCAAATCTATTATGAGTATTTTTTGAGATATCTAAAGGAAATGTTTAGACAGTATTATATATGCACCAGGAAACTCAAAGGATTGGTATGACTTCAGGATATCTATTTTTGGCCCTCAATTAAAAATTAAAAACAAAGACTGATTAAAGAGGTGATGAGAAAAACACTATTATCAGTTCCAACAGTCCCATCTAGTAGGAGGTAAAATGGTCCTTTTAGAAGGGTGCCCAAAGGGTTTGTCCAGCTTCCCCTGGAGAAATGTTCATCTCAGACACAAACTAGGTCTACCTGGCCTATGCCAGTGCAGGGCTTATGGCATTATGCTCTGTCCAAATGCAGTTTGCAGCGGCTTTGCCAAAGCCAAGGGTAGAGGAGAACGCAGAAGTCTGAACCCGCAGTCAGCCTTTGTTGTTGGTGCTCCTCAGACTGTGAAGGCAGACTCAGTCTTTGTCCATCAAGCCACAAATAAATAAATAGCTATCTTTTATCATATATTCAATACCATTTGAAAACCATATGCATACATGTATTTAATGTTGATCTAAAACTTTGTATAATACACATTCCATAAGGGTCAACATTATTTATCCCATTGTAGGTAGCCTACACACATTAGGCACATTAGCACTGTTTCAGTGCTTTTTCTTATTCTGCTGTTAAATTTAGTTCTACTCTTTCTCCAGAATGTGAAAATTGTTGAAATTTGACAAGCTTCCCAAAACTAATGTAAATTGTGCCAGGATTGATAGAGAAATGTTTCACATGTGAAGCTAAGGGGAAAAAAACCTAATTTTTAAATAGTTCCCAGGGGGTGGTAAGAGAAGAGAGTTTACGAAGATACAGGTGATTACCACCTTGAAAAAACAAAAAAGATTAGTGGTAACAGCTGGATCACTTATATTTAAAATAATACTTATAAAGACATGGCAGCTTTATGATAATCTAAATGACCAAAATCCAGTTTGAAATAAAATTCCAGGCCCTAATATGCACTGAGTACTTAGCCTTATTTCCCTCATGGTGAAGTAAGGGAATGTAGGAGAGCTCTGAGTCAAGGAAACAAGCTGAACTGTTATGTAACTGGCCTCTTTGACCTCCTCCACACTGTCTATATATGTAACAACTGTATTTTTTGTGTGTCTTTTAAAAAAATGCAGTCATTCTATTGAATTCACTTTATATGTTTAACTAAATATAGTCTTGTGATCTAACTTAGCTACTTTGTAATCACAAAACATACTCAACAGTATGCCAAAAAGAATCGTATTCCATGACAGTTAGGCATACTTTATTTTTTATGCTTTAATTTTTTCCTCTCAACTTCAAATGTTTTCTAATAATAATTTATATAATGCTTTACATTCTTAAAGAACTTATGTGTATATTATCCATTTTTCCTGAAGACTTTACTTTTCTTATATAATACATTTTCTCTAGTACTTTTATGAAATCAAACCAATTGTATACCAATTACCAACAGATGTTAAATGGCTCTTGCACATTTGATTTGAAAGTTCCTCTAGAACAAGGATGTTGAAAAGAAAAAAAAAAAACTCTAAGAGAGCTTTGCCCTGCCACAAAACCAACTGTTATTTAAAGTTAGTTTTGCCTGGGTGGCTCAGTCGGTTAAATATCGGGCTTTGGCTCAGGTCATGATCTCACGGTTCGTGGGTTCGAGCCCTGCGTCGGGCTCTGTGCTGACAGTCAGCTCAGAGCCCGGAGCCTGCTTCGGATTCTGTGTCTCCTTCTCTCTCTGACCCTCCCCTGCTCGCGCTGTCTCTCTCTCTCTCTCTCTCTCTCTGACCCTCCCCTGCTCGCGCTGTCTCTCTCTGTCTCTCAAAAATAAATAAAAAACATTAAAAAATTAAAAAAAACAAAGTTAGTTTCTGTGTTAGAACTCTATCTTACTCTATCTTTCCACACATAATTTTAAATCTTTTTGACAGGTGGAGCGAGAATGGAAAGATAAAGTAGGTCAGTGGTGTGGGAGAGAGGCTCAAGAATGAGTTAGGTACAAGTGGGGAGTTAGAGTATGAAATGCTGGCATTTAAAGATCCTTAGGGAAATTATGGACTGTTCCACAGATAAATGATGTTGGAATAATTGGCTATTTGACAAAACATGCAATTCTGCCTTAAAACAAACAGAATAAATTAGAAGTTTATTATAAACCTAAAGTTAATACCATAAAAGGAGAAAATTATCTCCGGTAGTACATCACACAGAGCTAATAAATGTGCTTTCCTCTAGGGAAGAAAACCGCACAGCTGTGGGTCAGGATGTCAGGGAATTTAATTGTCACTTTATAGCTTTCTGCATGGTTTAAATCATTTACCATTATTTGTATTGTTAAAACAATAAAATATTCTCAGTAAAGCCACTTTGGGAAATTAATCCTATAGAAATAAGACCAACATAAATAACATGAGCCTATATAGGTACTAGAAGGAATTTCATAACTGTAGAAATGGATAGGACTTTCTAAGTAGGCTGTTAATCTCAGAAGTGATACAATACAGACTGATTCAACTTAATAAAAATGTAGGAAAACGTCATTAGTAAAGTTAAAAGTAGAGCTGTTCACTGGATGAAGACCTTTGTAACTTAAATAGAGCTTGCCTTATTACTAGGTAGGGTACCTTGAAGAATCTGGAGAATTGATGGAAACCCATGCTTTGGAAACCAGATAATGAGGCCATCTCTTCACACCCAGCATTAGGAGGTTGTGGCATTCTTTTTAGGGTGTTGATAACGATGGACTTGTTCCTAATTGCTACCGGGTTCCATGTTTCTTCATTCAAATTTCAAACTCCCATTGTCTCCTTTTATGATACATTCGGCAAAACATTGCATCTCTCTGTATCAGTGCTGCCATGCAAACTGCCCATGTGATAATCCAACGTGGAGATTATTAACCACGTATGACCTTGAGCATGTGAAATATGGCAAGTATAACTGAAGAGCAAAGTTTTAAATTTTATGTAACTTTATTAAGTCACATTGACATAGCCATATGTGACTAGTGGTTACCAAAATGAGCAGTGCAACTCTAGACTAATTAGCAACAGGCAGGAGAGCAGTTGGAGTGGTTTGCAGGATAGATAAGGCCAGTCAGGAAATTCTCAAGAAGGGAAATTATTCTGAATTTAGTGCTATAGATAGAGTTATTTGTACTGATGGAGGAGATTAAAAATAATAATAATTGGCACCCTCTGCCAAGTACTCAAATAAATGTTTTATGCAGATTAATTTAATTAATCCTTAATACACCAACTGGGTAGGCAGTGTTAGAATAATCTTTATAAAACTGAGAACCTTGGTGACTTACCCAAGGTTACACCGTAACTAAGAGACGAAGCCACTGTTTTAGTCCAGGCTGTCTGAGGGACGCAGCCCTCTATCTTCCGGCTCTAACTCGAAGCGGCTTTTTTGTAGGCCTGTCTGCAAAGACTTCATTTTGAGACACTACTTTCCTATTATTCTGTGTATTTCCTAGATGATCTTACCTGTTGATTGATACTTAAAGGTGAGACACAACAAAGCTGATTGAAACAGCAGTTCCTTCTCTTTTTGGATGGGTCTTCATCTTTTTTACTTTCTTTATCCTTTAATTTTAAGAGTCCTATCTTGAACATTCTTAGAAAGGTTGAAAATATCACTGTAACGAAAAATTAACATCTCTGAGTGAGGGTATGGAGTATCCATTTTATACCACCTCCTGGTAGCATAAATTTAAAGAAAAACTGGAATTACCATGGTATGGAAACATCCCTGTGTTAGGGAAAATACAGGAAACAATGAATGAATTAAAAAACAAATCCTTAAAAGTGCCAAAATACTACATCTGGTTAAGCACAAAAATGAAAAGAGTACTTTATTTTCCTCATTAACATCTTACTTTGTAAAACATGAAATCTTGGGGGCACCTGGGTGGCTCAGATGATTAAGCATCCGACTTCGGCTCAGGTCATGATCTCACAGTCTGTGGGTTCGAGCCCCGTGTCGGGCTCTGTGCTGACAGCTCAGAGCCTGGAGCCTGCTCAGATTCTGTATCTCCCTCTGTCTCTGCCCCTCCCCTGCTCGCTCTCTGCTCTGTCTCTCGAAATAAAATAAAGATATTAAAAAATTTAAAAAAACCCCTGAAATCTTGAAGAAGATTTAAGTAATAATATGTAATTTTAAAAGAAAGAAAAAATTGAAAATTAAGCCAAACATGTAACTTAAGGATTTTGAAGGGAAAAAAAACAAAACTAAACAAAACAGCAGAGTAGCCCAAAGGAAGCAAAATAGTAGAAATAAGAACTTGACAAAAATTAGTGACAGAAAATAGATTAGATGGCATCAGTAATTTTTTAAAAAAGCCGTTTTTTTGAGAGGTTAATGATACAGAGGAAGCTCTGAGAACAGTGGTTAACAGGATAGTTTAGCAACAATAATATTGAAAAATGAAGCAACATTTCAGATGAATAAAAACGTTTAAATACATAAAAAGTACTATGAATAATCTGAATTTTTAGACAAAATAGTTATGATGGCTCAGTCCCTGGAGACGGCAATCTCTGAATAAGTTACCTTTTCTTGTGCTCACTTGGCTTGTTTTCATTAATTTCCATAGGATGGAACTCCAACTATTTTTTAAAATTTTTATTTATTATTTTTGAGAGGCAGAGAGAGAGAGAGAGAGAGGGAGACACAGAATCGGAAACAGCTCCAGGCGCTGAGCTAGCTGTCAGCACAGAGCCCGATGCGGGGCTCGAACCCATGAACCATGAGACCATGACCTGAGCCGAAGCCGGCGCTTAACCGACTGAGCCACCCAGGTGCCCCTGAACTCCAACTTTTAGTAGTTTCTATTTGATTATTTATTCCTGTTTTGAAACTCAGAGGTTATTTAGTATCTTACTTGGTTTTTACACACAAAAAATGAATATGTAATTTAGTTTTGTAATATCATAATCTTGCTTTTTTATTGTTGTTTTTGAAGCTTTCCTTTTTGTGGGATAGAATGTGAACTCTTTTTTTAAATGTTCTATGTATGCTTGAAAATAATTTGCATTCTCTGACTGTTGGGTATGGAATTCGATAATATGTCAGAGCTTGAACTTAATATCTGTACTGTTTATATCAGAGGTTAGCAACTTTTCCTGCAAAGACCCCGACAGTAAATGTTTTTGGCTCCTTGGGGCTCAATAATTTTCATATCTTCTCAATTCTGACATTGTAATGCCAAAGTATCCACATACAACATGTAAATGTATGAGGGTAGCTGTGTTCTAATAAAGTTTTATTCACAAAAATAGGTGGCAGCAGCTTTTGGCTCACAGTACCTAGTTTTCCAAAGTCTGACCTAGATTTAATAAAAATCTCTCTACCCTGTCAGTTATACTTCAGTAAAGTTGAAATTAAAAAAAAAAAATCTCTCCACCCTACGTTTTTGCTTGGTATCACTGAGGCTGATGTTTTTATAGGCGTGTGGCTATGGCAGGTATGTCTTTCTGTCCATTGTTCCTTTTATAAGCTTATGATAAGTCTTGTCTTTTATGACTTTATTTGCCTTTTTTTTAAAAAAAAGATTTTTAACATTTCTATTCTGGTGTCATTTGGTTCATTTTTGCCCTTTTCCCCTCTTCCTTCTTTTTATTTCCAGTTGTATTATTGTTTCTTTTATGTGTCTTAAAAGCAGCATCTAGTTCAATATTATTTTTTATTCTGTCTTGGAGCCTTTAGATCTCAATGGGTGAATTTAATCAATAAATAGGCAGCCAATAATCACTCTTATAGCAGCACTTATTTATCTATTTTTGCATATTTTCTACTTACTGTACTGTTTTGTTATTGTTTCTGTTTTCCATTGAATAGATAAAATTTTAATCTGCTGGCTTAAAATTATATACTATTGATTTTTATAGTACTTGTCCTTAACATAAAAGCACGACTTATTATTTACCTTATCTTTCCCCACATCTTCTGGATTTGTTTCCCTTGCCTGTGAACTTCATCCAAAAATTACTTCATTGTGATTAGCTTGTAATACAAGTCCTCTGACACTATGAATGTTTGGTAATAATTGCATTATGTCCTGCCTTTCAAATTCTTATTTGACTGGACCTAAGGCTGTAGGTTCAAAGTTCTATTCCTTTTATTCTTTAAAATTTGCATCTAAAATTACTATTTTTTAAAATGTTTATTTATTTTTTGAGAGACTGAGAGAGACAGAGCACTAGTGGGGGAGGGGCAGAGAGCTAGTGAGACACAGAATCTGAAGCAGGCTCTCGGCTTTGAGCTGTCAGCACAGAGTCTGACGCAGGCCTTGAACCCACGAACCGTGAGAACATGACCTGAGCTGAAGTTGGTTGCTTAACCAACTGAGCCACCCAGGCATCTGCACCCCATTACTATCGAGAAATGTCAAAAGTTATGATTTATTGTCCTTTCCACTGTATCTTTTAAATTTTATTGGAATTTTAAAAAATAAAATAAAAAATAAATTTTGTGGAAATTAATAATTGCCTCTTTTTTCATATGTTTTGTTCTATATTGAGTAATAGTTTGCTCACATCTCTGCCAGAGATGTAAAACTCCTCTTGTATGGGCAAAATATATCAGACAATCCAACACGTCCCTCTTCCTTCTTAGAGACAAAGTCCTGCATCTTCTTTTCCCATCTGGACTGGTTCATCAGTAAGCCTCATGAGCAATTCTCATTCTTGTGTTTCACTTTACTCTTTTCCTGCTGATTTTCTTAGACTTATATTTATGTTGGTTTACTATATACCAGATATTATATCTTTTTTGTTTTACTTACTCAGTTTGAGGAACACTTTCTCCCCATAAGTTTTTTTCCCCATGAAAACGGAAAATGGAGCATAAAATTAGTATGTGGAGAGGGATGTATGGATGTATATGTGTGTGTGTGTGTGTGTGTGTGTGTGTGTATCTGCATGTGAGTGGGTGTATATAAAACTATGATGTTGTACTGATATTTCCAATGCATATCTAACACTAACACAGGGCACATTTTAGCCTTCCCTGTTTTCTTATTTATAATTCTTTTCTGCAGTAATGAGGAACATGACTCCCATTATGCACTACATTTTTCTTATTTGCTCAAACCTAGGATATGCATAAAATAACTTCAGAACTATTAATCCATATCTCAGCAATAAACAAACCTACCAACCAGTGTACAATATTTGTGTATAGTTCTTTTTATGATTAGCCTTAGAGATACAGACAAAATATTGTTTTCAAGGTTATTTACATTGATTCTCCTCCTGCCCCTTCAAGGAGTTATATTATTCATTTACAGTACAGCCAGGTTCATTTGTTTCTGTTTTTATTCCATTTCAGGTTCTGAGCCCCATCCCTATTGATTTTATTTATCTGGATGTGTAAAACATTAACATACTGTAAGAGTCAGAAATATATAAAGAGACTTACTCAGAGTCATGTCACTATCCCTCATATGGTTCAATCTAATCTGTTTTATTTTCCATTTTTTCCACCCAGTTTCTATCTACACCCTGTGGACCCTTATGAACGCTAGCCATATGCACTTTATTTCCTCAGTTTCTACTTTATTCCCCTTGTGTTTCTATCTGCACACATGAGCAGATGAAGGTACATTTTATTATTTCCCCTTATTTATTATATTAAACTTGTTTGCCCTTCATTTTCTTCATGTAATAATAGAACCTAAAATCACTGCCTATCAGTTCATATAGCTCCATGCTGATGTGTATTTCCTATATTTTTATTCATCCACTCCCCTCTGCGTGGACATTGTTATGGCTGTGTCCAGTATGTTATAGTTGCATACAGTGCTATAATGAATGCACGTGTGCATATGCATTTCGAGATAAATTACTAAACATGGATTAGGTATGTGGATATGTAATTTTGATCAATTCTGCTAAATTGTGCTCCAAAAGGTTTGTACCAGTTTGCATCCCCACTGGTAATATATAGGAATGTGTGTTTCCCCCCTAAAATCCTAGACACCAGATTGTACAGTCAGATTTTTATTGTTTTTGCCAATTTTTGAGATGAGAATAAGACTGAGTTCAGTTTTAATTCAAATTATAAGTAAATACTTAAAGAGCCATTTTATCTATAATTTGTGAATTATCTGTAAATATATTTTTCTTCATGTTTTTGACCTCTCCCCCCCCCTAATTTTTTACTAGTTCTTTTTACATTAGTAATATTAGTTCTTCATTTATATGTTCTAAACGTTTTCTGTCCATTTGTCAATTGTCTGGTGACTTTGCTCATGTTGCTCCTCTGTCATTCATTTGTGGGGGAAAAGCATGTAATTTAATTTATTATCCTTTTCTTATTTTTTCTCTGGATTTTGAGTTATTGTTATAAAGCCTTAATCTAAACTGAGATTAAGCAGAACTCCACCCACAGTGTCTTCTAACATCATCATTCTTCAGTATGACTTTAGATTCCTGATTCCCTTGAGGCGTATTCATCTGTATGCAGTAAGGTGTAGATTTGATTTTACCTTTTTTACATGCCCCTCCAGTGGGCCCAGCACGTCTTAGTATAGCTTCCATCCATGTTTGCCCAGGGATTTGAGTCACCTTTAACATAATACATTTCCTTTACTTGGGTCTATTTGGGCCTTTCACTTCTATTCCTGTATTTACATGCCAATGCCAAACTGTCTTAATTATAGAAGCTTTCTAATATGATTTAATGTCTGATAAAACGAATCTCTCTTTTTTGAATATTTCCCTGGATATTTAAAAAATTATTTATAATATTCAGTCATTCTGTCTGAGAAACAGGGTATGTCTTCCTACTGGCCTAACTCTACCATTGTATCTTTCATGATGCTTGTAAAGTTTTCTTCAAACCAAGATACAAGTCTAATTTATAGATAGGATCTTTCTAGGATTCATAAAAAATATTTCTTGTTAAGCTAAATATAAACCTTAATATTTCTTTTTTAAAAAATACTGGATATAGTATTTTCTTTATCATCATGCCCTCTAATTGGCTATGGAGATTTAGAGGTTAACTCTAACTAGTTAAGGCAAAAAGCTCTTTTTACTGAGGATCTCAAAAATGTCAGTATGTGCACATTTTTTCCTTAGGTTATTTGATGTTCCCCAAAAACTATTGTCCCATTTCCTGCCAGGAACATATAATATTGGTTCACAGCTATTGGTATTCTGATAGTGTAATAGTGAAAGAAGCTGAGGATTTCATTATTAAAAGGCAGAGTTATACTCAGTCCTCTTTATAAAAACTTTCAGACTGTCAATTATATCAAGTTGCCCAACCAAAGAACACTCTTGTGGATTTCTTTATCTTTCCTTCTCCACCTCTTCACTCTCCTTCTTGTCTTCCTTCTTGTTCTTACTGTTTTATTTTGTTTTCTTTTAACTTCCAGGACATGTCTTTTTTTTCCCTATAATCATATTTTCTTGTAATATTATTTCTTTCCATTCTATGTAGTCAATTTCACATATTAGAAATTCATTTTTCTATTATATCTTACTTATTGCTTCTTCCATTTTGGTTTTATTTTTTGGTACACTAGGGTTACCAGATTTAGCCAAATAGGAAGGAAGAAAGGAAGGAAGAAAGGGAGGAATGAAGGAAGGAAGAAAAGAAGGGAGGGAGTGATAGAGGAGGAAGGGGAAAGAGGAAGTACTTTATCTGACTAACCTAGGTACAACTCTAATTTATAGATTGGTTCTTTCTTTTTATCCTTTATATTTATAATCTTTTTTCTTCTCTGTATGTATTCTGACTTTTGTCCAAGTATTTATTAACACCTATGGTTTAGTGTTTGGCAGCATATCTTCTCTTTATTTACCTAATACCTATTATCTTCATTTGTTTCATAAAATTTTTGCATTCTTTAAAAAAGCAATATGTTCTGTCTTCATTTTAGCTTATATTTTTCCTAATTCCTACTGATACTGTTTTTGTAACTATCTTTTGCATTCTATCTGTTATCTCTTTATCACTTTTCAGGCAAACACATAATTTGTAAGGTGCTATTTTGTTTCCTGCCTTTAAATAATGTACAGTTTTCCTTTATCCCTCTGAGTTTTTAGACTAATGCTTTAATTCCCTTGTGCTTTAGGACATTTTTGTAAATTATTTTTATTACAATTTTATAATTATATATTTATAAATAAAGGACATTATCTATATGTAGCTAATTTATAAGTAAGTACAACACATGAAATACTTTTGCTTCTCCTAAACTGCCCATTCTAGTGAATGCAGATTCATTTTTTTTTTCAGATCAAAATTTGAAAGACAGTACCTTGCTTCATTTCTAATGTTTTCTGGTCATTTATCATGTGCAGATTACAATGAAATATTCTCCTAAAACTTAAAATTTCTGACTATGACAGAATTAAATACGGCCTGTAGTTCCTTGATATAGTAGGACACTAAAAATCTATGCCACCCCCATCCAAGTCTGAGTGACATTCCTGAATCTTTAATGATTAAAAGTACACTAATCACCTTATAAATTACAGGAGAGCTTCTGTCACCAATTTTCTTTTTCTAAAACCATACTCCATTCTTAAGAGTGATTTTGATTTTTTTAAGTTTTTATTTAAATTCCAGTTAGTTAACATACAGTGTAATGTTAATTTCATGTGTGCAATAGAGTGATTCAACCCTTCCATGCAGCGCCCTGTGCTCATCACAGCAGGTGCACCACTTAATCCCCATCACCTATTTCACCCATTCCCCTACCCACCTCCTCTCTAGTAAACTTCAGTTTGTTATCTATAGAGTCTATTTCTTGGTTTGTGTGTGTGTGTCTCTCTCTCTATTTGTTTCGTATCTTAAATTCCACATAATGAGTGAAATCATATGGAATTTATCTTTCTCTGGCTGACTTATTTCACTTATCATGATATTCTTCAGCTCCATCCATATCATTGCAAAAGGCAAAATTTTATTCTTTCTTAAGGCTGAGTAATATTCCACTGTATATATGTTCCACTTCTTCTTTATCCATTCCCCAGTCAATGGACATCGGGCTGTTTCCATACTTTAGCTAATAGTAAATAAGGCGGCTATTAAACACGGAGGTACATGTATCCCTTTGAATTGGTGTTTTTATATTCTTTGGGTAAATTCCTAGTAGTGCAATTGATGGATCCTAGGGTGGTACTATTTTTCACTTCTGAAGAACTTCTTTCCATACTGTTTTCCAGAGTGGCTGCTCCAGTTTGCATTCCCACCAACTGGGCAAGAGGGCTCTTCTTTCTCTGCATCCTCACTAGCACTTGTGGTTTCTTGCATTGTTGATTTTAGCCATTCTGACAGGTGTGAGGTGATGGATCTTGTTGTACGTTTTATTTGTATTTCACTAATGATCAGTGATGTTGAGCATCTATTCATGTGTCTATTGGCCATCTGTATGTCTCTCTAGAAAAGTGTCTATTTATATCTTCTGCCCATTTTTAATTGGATTATTTGGTTTTTGGGTGTTGAATTTTATACGTTCTTCATATATAGCTTATTTTTTATTATGTTTTCCTTTTGTCAGGAGACATCTAGAAAAAAGTTGTTATGGCTGACATCAAAGAGGTTACTGCCTGTATTCTCCTCTAGAACTTTTATGGTTTCAAATCTCATATTTACATCTTTAATCCATTTTTTATTTATTTTTGTGTACGGTGTAAGAAAGTGGTCCAGTTTAATTCTTTTGCATGTTGCTGCCCAGTTCTCCCAACACCGTTTGTTGAAGAGACTGTCTTTTTCCCATTGGATATTCTTTCCTGCATTGTCAAAGATTAATTGATATATCGTTGTGGGTCCATTGCTGGGTTTTCTATTTTGTTGCATTAATCCATGTGTCTATTCATTTCTTTTTGTTGTCTGATCTCTGTGGCTTCAACTTCCAGTACTATGTTGAATAAAAGTGGGGAGAGTGGACTTTCCTGTCTTCTTCCTGACCTTAGGGGGAAAACTATCAATTTTTTTTCCCATTGAGGATGATATTAGCTGTGGGTCTTTCCTATATTGCCTTTAGTATGTTTGAGGTATGTTTCCTCTAACCCTACTTTATTGAGGCTTTTTATCATGAAAAGATGTTGTACTTTGCCCAGTGCTAGTTCTGTGTAGTAATGTGGTATATCACATTGATTAATTTGAGAATATTTTGAACCATACTTCTAACCCAGGAGTAAGTCCCACTTAGTTGTGATGAGTTGTTTTATTGATGTTTTGTTGAATTTGGTTTACCAGTATTTTACTGAGATTTTGGAATCCATGTTCATCAGAGATATTAGCCTATAATTCTCTTTTTTAGTGGAGTCTTTATCTGGTTTTGGTATCAGAGTAATGCTGGCCTCATAGAATGAAATTGGAAGTTTTCTTTACTCTTCAATTTGGAATAGTTTGAGAAAAATAGATATCAACTCTTCTTTAAATGTTTGGTAGAATTCACCTGTGAAGCCATCTGGCCTTGGACTTTTGTTTGTTGGGATATTTTTTTATTACTAACTCAATATCTTTGTTGGTTATTGGCCTGTTCAAGTTTTCTATTTCTTCCTGTTTCACTTTTGGTAGTTTATATACTTGTAGACATTAATTCATTTCTTCCAGGTTGTCCAATTTGTTGACATATAATTTTTCATAATATTCTCTTATAATTTTTTTGTATTTATGGTATTCTCTCATTTGTGATTTTATTTGAGTTCTTTTTCTTTTCTTATTTAATAAGTCTGGTTAAATGTTTATCAATTGTATTGATACCCCCCCCCAAAACAGTCTGGTTTCATTAATCTATTATATTGTGGGTTTTTTGTTTTGTTTCAGTTTCTATATCATTTATTTCTGCTCTAATATTATTTACTTTCTTTTGTTAGTTTTAGGTTTTGTTTGCTGTTCTTTTTCTAGCTCCTTTGGGTGTAAGATTAGGTTGTTTATATGAGATTTTACTTGATTCTTGATGTAGGTCTGTATTGCAATATACTCCCTTTTAGGACCACGTTTCCTGCATCCATAGGTTTTGGACCATTTTGTTTTCATTTTCATTTTTTCTGTGTATTTTTCTTTAATATTTTCTTTGAATTCCTAGTTGACCCTTTCATTGTTTAGTATCATTTTGTTTAACCTCCATATATTTATAGTATTTCCAATTTTCTTCTTGTGATTGACTTCTAGTTTTATAGTGTTGTGGCCAAAAAAGGATGTATGGTATGATTTCAATCATTTAGTGTTTGTTGAGGCCTATCTTGTGACCTATCCTGGAGAACAGATGTTCCCTCATGTGCATTTTGAATGAATGTGTATTCTGTTGCAGGATGAAATGTTCTGAATACATTTGTTAAGTATATCTGGTCCCGTGTATCATTCAAAGCCCTGTTTCCTTGTTAATTTTCTATTTAGGTGATCTGTCCATTGATGTAAGTGGGGTGCTAAAGTCACCTATTATTATTGGGTTGTCATCAATTAGTTCCTTTACGTTTGTTTTTAATTGCTTTATATATTTGTGTGCTTTTGTGTTGGGTACATAAATATTTAAAACTGTTATGTCTTCTTATTGAATTGTTCCCTTTACGATTATATAATGACCTTCTTTGTCTTTCTACAATATTTACTTTCTTTTTTTTTAAGTTTATGATTTTATTGAGAGAGAGAGAGAAAAAGAGAAAATACAAGTGGGGGAGGGACAGGGAGAGAGGGAGAGAGAGAATCCTAAACAGGTTCTGTGCCTTCAGTGCAGAGCCCAACATGGGGCTCAGTCTCATGAACCATGAGATTATAACCCAAGCCAAAACCAGGGGTTGGATGCTTAACCCACTGAGCCACCCAGACACCTCAACAGTCTTTGTTTTTCTTTTGACATCCATTTGCAGGATAATTATTCTCCAACCTCTCACTTTTGATCTGCAGGTGGCTTTAGGTCTAAAATGAATCTCTTGTACACAGTATATAGATCTGTCAGAAATAACAGAGGCAAGAGGTTGTAGGACATAATGATCAGTCATAAAATTATTTACAATGTAGTAAACCAGGGTCTCATGGTTTTATTTTTTAACATTTTAAATATTTGAAAAAAACTGTTCCTCCTACATCTTTTCTTATTTTTCACATGGTTATAGAGAATAGTTCAAAGAACACAAAAATAATTTTTTATAAAACATTCTTCTGTAGCCAAATACTAAAGTTAAATATCTAAAGGTAGTACTATATATATATATATATACATATATATATATATATATGCACCCTTGAATAACTTATATGAATTTTTCCATCTGTTTGGTAAAAAGGTAGCTTTTCAGAATTCATGGCACAATTGCCAATTTGAAAAAAACAGATCCCAACATCAATTTACAGTATATAATATTTTGAATTCTTCGCTTGTTTTATTTAACACACTTTAATGCCAGAGTCCAGATCCTGCAGGTCCAGGGTTCCCTGAAGGATGGACGGTGTCAGCAAAAAGGAGTGAGAGAGCCTTGAGTTTCTTTCTGATCACCAGGCAGGCATGTCTGCACTGACCGAAGAGTCAGCTTTACTTATGGAAAACATGTATGAGGCCAGCACAGAAGTGGCATTTGCCTTAGACAATGATTTCTGATGACAAATTCTTTGGTATGTAAAAATTTCCCAGAACATAGACTCATGCATAATCTTTATCAATAGTGATTGATGTAGGTGACTTAGATACTTATCATATGGGGAAGGAAGGTATCTTTAGCATTCAATACAATGTTTTTAGACTAGCAAAGGCAAAAGTTAGTTCTTTGTGAGCAGGGGTCAATAGCCCGTTTTCTTGAGGGGAAGAAAAACACATTTCTCAGAAAATGTAATATTTGCCCCTATAATCACAGGAGAAGAAATTCTTATAAGTTCCTTCACAAGGTGCAATCAGCATACTCTAGGATAAGTGGACAAGTCACTCCCAATACCAGTCAACAATGTACCTTGGGAGTCGGTGCTCAGGCAAAAATAATCGAGTGGGGGTGGCTATCGGTTGCTATCTGACTGTGGGTGGCCCTTCAGACCTGCCTTACCTCACAAGAAGTTTTCTCAACTTTAGTGAGTTCAGAAATGGCTTCCAGCACTTTGAAAGTATTAATTTTTAACTGCTTTGTTATTTTTAATAGAATAATTGTTTTCATTATAACACTAATACCAGATTTAATGTAAATTAAATTAACAAATTTAATTGAATAACAGAGATATCGTTATCTCACTACCCTCCATAGATTGAAAACAACTGGAGCCAGGACAGGCAGAAAAAGAAACGGATTTTGTGGGGATGTATTTGGATGAGCTAAAGGGATGTATATAGTAGGTAGTGAATTAGCTGGCCGAAACCACCAAGAGCAGTGGCTACACCTGAAGTGGCCATTCAACAAGGGCCTGTTTTGTCCCTGGGACCATATGATCGAGGAATAGCAGGAGGAAAACAAGCAGAGGCATTTTGTGTTGTCAGGGCTGTGTTCTATATGGGTGGGCTGGGTCCACCGTAACTCATAGCCCAGGAGAACAGTATGGGCTCACTAGGGACATCACTTTTATAAATATATATAGGAAGAGATTAGCTGATCATCTCTTAATAAGAGGCAGCCAAATAACTTAATGTCAGAATCTAGGCATGATTTCTCATCAGTAGGTTTCAAGACTGTTTAAAGCACTGTTGCTCAGTCTATTTAGGACTCTTAACTTAGAATGAGAGAATTTATCCAGTCTGTGCCATCAAAAAGGCTCAGTTCAGAGTGAATTTTGCTCCAGAAGGCAAATTTTGCCATGGGGGAAACTCTCATATGGTCAGGGATAGAGTCAAGTCCCCTAGCTTATTTGGTTTGGGTACTTCCTGTACTTTATATTAAAGAGTCAAATCTCTGAACACCTGCTATATATTATTTGGGACCCATGTGACTATAGAATGTCCTTAAAGTAGGTTTAAAAAATTAATATGTTTCAATGAAGATGAATTTTTTCTTCAGATATTATAGGATTAATTTTTTTCTTTTTAAGGCTTCGAATTATTCTTTTGAGGACCTGTGCTTTGAATTTTTGGAAATGTCTTAATGTAATTATATAAGATTTGACTCTATATACTATATTTTGACCATAAATAGTTATTCTCTAGTAAATACTGAGATTGAGAATATTATAATCTGTATTAATAAGAAGGTAACTTAATATGTTGCAATGACTTCTGACACATACCATAAATTTGTGTGAAAATTATAAAATTGCCTTTTATTGTTAGTTTATTTTTATTTTTATCTTTTCTAAAATTTATTTATTTATTTTTTAGAGAGAGAGAGCACAGGCAGGGGGAGTAGCAGAGACACACACACACACACACACACACACACACACAGAATCCCAAGCAAGCTGTACACTGCAGTGCAGAGCCCTACACTGAACTTGAACCCTCAAACGATGAGATCATGACTTGAATTTAAATCAAGAGTCAGAGGATCAACTGACTGAACCACCCAGGCTTCCCTGTCTTTATTTTTAAACATTCTAAAAATGTTGGGACTTGGATAATTTTCTTTGGTGTTTATGAAATTATTTTGATAATAGTGGATAATTATAGGGAAAAGGGTGATATGAAATATATTTTTAAAATGAAGGAGATGGATATGTAAAGTTCAATTTTTCTTTCCTTCTCTTTTTTTTTTTTTTTGTATGTCTTTCATTGCAACCAGGAGATAGATAATGCACAGGTCTCTTCCAGACCATTAATTATTAGGAGACCTTTTGGTGGGTGACAATTTTCAGAGGATAAGAGATAAAGAAATTTTTCTTTACATTTTGAGAATGTTCCAGAAAATAAATATTTATCCTGACAATTATGTTGTCAAATAAACCTAATTAACAAATTAGGTTAAAATTAGATTATTAAAAACTAAATAATCTAATTTTATCCAGAAGTTTAAACTTTAACTCTTACCAGGGTTATTAATTGTCTAAACTAATTATAATTTTTTCATTTTTTATTTTATTTTCCCTGCCTACACTCAGGGAAAATTCCCAGTAAATAAAAAAGTGGCTCTGTGACAGAAAAGATAACTGGATACATGTGTTCAAGAATACAAGTGTGTTTTGGTGGACACATGTAGTAGATTGTTTACAAAATGTGTCTTTGGTCATGGGGCACCTGGGTGGCTCAGTCAATTGAGCATCTGACTTTGGCTCAGGTCATGATCTTGTTCACAAGTTCGAGCCCCGTGACAGGCTCTGTGCTGACAGCTCAGAGCATGGAACCTGCTTCGGATTCTGTGTCTCCCTCTCTCTGTGCCCCTCCCCTGCTCACACTCTGTCTTTCTCTGTCTCTTTCTCTCAAAAATAAATAAACATAAAAAATATGTCTTTGTTCAAAGGATTCTAGCTTTGAATATCAGATTTTAGAAAAAAGAAGTAAGATTCACTGAAGCATATAGTTTAATAGCAGGGATTTTCAAAAGTTTCTTTTTCTTCTGTGGTTCATCTGCATTCTGGTAGTGGCAATTCAGTGCATATAATTGAACACAAACAGTTAAAGTAGCCTTTGCTTTATATGCAGGGGTCTGCTGTGGTACCAGCAGGTCTGTGGTTAGTACACATGACTACTGTTAGCTTTGGTCTGTGCCCTACAAAAATAAACTGCATGTAGAAGAGTTTTTGTTTTTGTTACTGTTAGTGATAGTTTTAGGAAAATGGCAAAACCAGAGTCATTCAATGCTATAGTGGACTGCTTTGAATCATAATTTTATCAGGCAGAGAAAGACAGATACCATATGTTTGCACGCATAGGTCTAACAGGAGAACAGGAGAAACCTGGGGGAGGGGAAGAGGGAAAGAGAGTTGGGGAGAGAGAGGGACGCAAAACCTGAGAGACTACTGAATACTGAAAATGAACTGAGGGTTGAAGGGGGAGGGGGAGGGGGGGAAGAGAGGTGGTGGTGATGGAGGAGGGCACTTGTGGGGAGGAGCACTGGGTGTTGTATGGAAACCAATTTGACAATAAACTACTTTTAAAAAAAGAAATAAAGGGATAATAAAATATGATTAAAGACATTCACACTTAAGATACAAAATTGTTATATTATTAGTGTTGACAGCCAAATTAACTCTCAGCGATGTATAAAGGCAGAGACTCGTTTGGTCAGGCCAGGGTACCAAGTCAAGGGCCTGGGTTTTAAAGCGTCTAAACAGCTGCCGTCTGTTTGAAAATAAGATTATGAAAATGCAACTATTGCAACATCTTCTAAAAAGACTAAAATCAATGTTCCTCCGAGGGTGAAATGTTATCATCAGTTTAAAAAGAGAGGGAGGGCTTGGTTATTTATGGCCCGAAATGCAGAAATTTTTATCTATTCTGTTTTCTCTCAGACTTTTAAAATAAAAACTGTAATAGGCATGAATTAGTTTGATTTGGATGCCAACTAATTTCTCTTTCCTAAAGTATCCTCTGGCAGAAATATTAAATTAAAAAGGATAGGCCAATAAATAAGAAGAAGAATGGTGAGAAAAAGGAGTACCAGGGCCTAGATCATTTGCAAAATATACAACGTGGCAAATTTTAGGTAGGAGTATTGAAGGTTTTATGCTTCAAGCAGGGTAAGGAGAAATAAACTTTTTAGTTAACAGCAAAGCCTTTATAATGAAGGAAGTCTAGAAAACTCTGAAGACATTTGAGAACTGGGCCACTGTGGGAGACTGTATTTAAGAAAAGTTTTGGAGCAGAGAACATATAATTATAGAAAATATTAATATGCAATACTGCATATAGTATAATTTTCATATTATTATAGATACACGAAATGCATGTTTGGATATTTTTAAATACATAAAAATTAAAAACAATGGATTGGCTTTAGTTTTGTGGGACCAGAAATACTGGAGATGACTTTGAGGAAATTCTAGGTTAAATTGTTTATGCGAAAGAATCAGTGACACCAAAATGGTTATTCCTCCAAACAAATATCACATTTAGCTCCTCCTAAGACACCTTTAATATATATCTACTGACTTAATAAGACATAAAAGAGACTCATTTTGATTTGATCTATACTGAGAGTTTCACAAGTTCTCATCTCAGCACTTATTTCAACATATTGTAGCTGCAAAGGGGAAAAATGTATTTACACATTAAAGTCATCTGTGGAGATTCAACAATTGCTCACAATGCTTCGTTAATGAAATCAAAATCTCTAGTAGTGGGACCATTGCATATTTTTCTCCTTTGCATTCACTAGAAGATAAAACACAGATATTAGAACCTCACCAAAAATATCTAAGTTATTACAAGGATTATCACGTCCTTGTAGCCTCCTCTCAGGTCAAATAACAGAAATCTGTTCATCTCACCCCAGAAACCCTTCCATTCTATCACACCCTTTGTGCGCCCCTACAGTGGCCACTAGTCAACTTGCATACACATCACTTCCCTGCATTTCTCTATAGTTTTATCACCCAAGACTGCATTCTGGACACTATAATTTGGTCTTGCTCACTTTAAATTTATTTTTTAAATTTATTTTTTAATGCCATCATTCTTTCTTTTCTTTACAGTTTACCTGTGAAGAGCCTGAACTACCAGAGACTGCAAAATATTCTAATTCAATAATTTCTCTTTATCTCTCATTAGACTGTTCAGTAATCACGTTCACATAGGAAATGTAAAATACATGCTTTATTCTCTCCCTTCATTTACCAGTTTATGAGATAAAGAATGGTCTCTCCATCAAATTCCATCCTCCCTAAATTAACATCAGGTACTCATAGGTGATTCAAGCATATTTGTTAGGTTTCAATACACTAAATTTCCAGTAATAAGAAGTTCAAATTTTCTCATCATTGGGAAGGAAGAGCTTCTTCAGATGGGCTCTGAGTCCCTTTGACCTGACCCAAGCTTTAATAGCTTCCTTGAAATTTGATATAATAAGCTGTTCCAGGCTCATTTTGAGCATTTCCTGATATAGGCCTAGAAGGAGATGTTTCTCCAAAAAGGCTGGTTTTATTTATTTTTAATGCTATTTATAATACTATTTGGAGAACACAATCTTTGCACTAGGGATGCCCAGTGCTACCTGACGGGTCATCGCTCCTAGCCCTCTTTGGTGGACAGAGCTGGTAAATACAGACATACAGATATCATATATATTACATGAAAAAGTACTTCATGATCTCATACTGGTTCTTCCAACTCCAATTCTATAACAGGTCATTTTTTATTGACCTTCTTTTATGTATGTATCTTCTTTCTTTCAAACCAAGAATCATCATTCTTGAGGGCCTAAGAGATGTAAACTTAGAGTAACTGTTCATTTACTTTATCCTACCTTGTAATTACAATATTCTCAGAATACCAATAAAATGATACCACAACAAACATAATCTATTCTCTGTGCATATTAGTAACTATACACTATATTTTCTTCTTTTCTTTTTTTATAATTTTTAATGTTTTATTTATTTTTGAGTCAGAGAGAGACAGATCATGAGGGGGTAGAGTCAGAGAGAGAGGGAGACACAGAATCAGAAGCAGGCTCCAGGCTCTAAGCTGTCAGGACAGAGCCAGACGTGGGGCTTGAACCCACGAATGTGAGATCATGACCTGAGCCAAAGTCAGAGGCTTAACCTACTGAGCCACCTATGTGCCCCTTTCTCCTTTTGAATCTTTTTATTTTTAGTTCTTTAGTAACTGTATGTTCAATGCTCATCACAAGCCTTTGTGCCTATGTCTACTTATTTGGCTGCCAGAAATTGCTCTCTCATAGATTCCTTAGGAAGTTCTCATGGGAACAATATTCTCTGAATTCTTACATGTTGATAACAGCTCTATATCTTTTATATTTAAAAACCAGTCTCCCCAAATACAAAATCTTGGCTCACATTTAGTTTATTTGAGTATTTTGAATATATTAGTCCATTTTCTTCTGGCAAAAGAGCACTGTGGTTGAAAAGTATGATAATAATCTAACTTGCTGAAGTTAATAACGTTCAATGCAGAGAGGTCAGAAAACAGCAAGAGTTTTATTCTTTGTTCAGGGCTATTAATACAGGAACATGACCCACTACTTTGAATACCTGCAGTGAACTGTGTGCTTTATGTGTGACATCTTAATATTATATTTCCACACATTCAAGGTGTCTGTATTAAGGCAGTTTGATAAAAGAGGCCTTTGATGCTCATGTAAACTTTTTGTCATAAGACTGGGAAACTGGATTTCAAACACAAGTTTGCTTAACACTAGTGCCAAGGTCAGCCTACCAGACTATACTGTTCTTTTGAGAGGGTGACGTCATGTTCTGTTTTGCTTGAAAGAGTCCCAGTTTATGCCTGTTTTCCTGTACAAATTATTACTAGGAGCCTTCTTCATTCTACAAGCCCCTTTTGCTAGGTAAATTATAGATGTATTCATACCATTTCTTGACCATCTAGTGATAGATTCAACTTTACATCATTTAATAGACACATAAAAGCACAAGAACATTTCATATTTTCAGTGCCTACTCTTCATCTTTTGCTGTGTCTACAGATTGTGCTGTACTGTTGAATATCTAGGATTTGCTGGTCACATTGCTACTGAGCTTCTTATGAATTTAAATCTTTCAGAAAATAAAGGTATGGAAAAACCAGCCTCTTTTGCTTGTGTTAGAAGTGAAAACCTTTCTTTTTTATGTGGTCCAAGTCCTAGCCTTCTGACTTACCCCTTGTTGGAGGAAACTACCTCTTTTAGTATAGAAATCATGAGGTTTCTGCTTGGCAAAAAGGTAGTGGGCAACACCATTTTGCTGTGTTACTAAACACTTTATCAATTGTGTCCTCCTTAAGGATACTAAATTATACTGATAATAATGGTGAAATCTGGTACAGGTTGAGTGTCTTATGACACATGGTCAATCAATTTAAGTTCCCAAGAAAGAGAAGAGAGGTCCATGAGGGTCCCTCAGGGAAGTCAGATTCTGCATTAATGCACAGGACCAGGATGCAAGGGAGGAAAAGGCTACCTGAGTTCCCACCCTCTGGAAGCTAATGGCAATTTCAGAAACTTATATGTTGCTGTGGTTTTGTGAAATTGCCAAACTAAGTAATGAGAAGAAAAGCCCTGAGGAGCTGCTTGTGAGACTGATAACATCAGAATTTATTTGCCTAGAGAGATCCTGTCACAAATCTAAATGGGACCAAAATAGACACTGGACACCAGAGTCCATTTTCTGAATGTAAACACTTTATTGAGTGTGGGCAGCTGGCAACTAGATCTCACTTGGCCATGGGGATGCTGTGTTTATTTTGGGCAGTATGTACTGCTCATTATATGTATTGTTTTCATATTTTTAGAAGGCGAGAGGTTTATATTATATCATTATCTAGTTATTTTAATATTAAAGGGGGACATATTTCTTAAAATAAATTCAGAATAGAAAGGCACATTTTAAAAGGTGAAACTTCCCTGAATCCGTCTCACCAATTGCTAACCAGATATGGAGATGTAACCACTGTTAATTTCAAGTGTACCCCTCCAGAGATTTTCTAAGCATATTAATATATTAGCATTTGTCATTAACAAATTTTAAAATTACGTTTTTCAACAATTTTCTGGTATTGTGTTTCTTTTTTCCCCAGTAGAAATTACATCAACAAGAACTCTTTATGTCCGTATAGACACACCTGCTTTGGGGTATTTTTTAACAGCTACACATTATCCCATTGTTTGGATATACTAACATGCATGTAACAAGAACTTTTTCCTTTTGGACTTAGATAAACTTTTACTTTTTAAAAATTTTATACCTTTTTATTTTGACTTTTATAAACAGTTCTGTCCTGAATGACTGTGCACACTTATGAAAGTACATTGGACAGATACTGCCAAGTTACCCTTCAATTTCCTCTCCTAGTCATTGTATGGATTACCTGTTTATCAATGTTTACATCTCTATTATTTTTATTTGAGATGTGGTACCTGCTCTTGTTTAATTTGATTTTTTCATTATGAATAAGAGAGACCATGTTTTCTTGTATGTATTGTTTTTAGAGTAATGTAGAATAACATTAGATGTCCAAGCTTTGGAGCTACACTGAATTTCAACTCTACCTACCATAAAATAAGCACTGGGATCCCATCCTAATAACTTCTCTCTGTCAGCTAAGTCAGCTAGAGTTAAAATAAATTCTCTTTCCTCAATTTTGGAAGGTTTTTCATGGGCTTATGGTCTCCATAAATAGGAAGAACTCTAAATGGGGTCAGAAATATATTTATTCATTTTTTTTACCCATTATCTGATACCTAGCTAACATAGTTCTGGGCATATTACTCTGCATATTAAATACTCTTCATCTTATGAACCATGATCATATTTTGAACTCTAAATAATATAGAGTTAAAATGTCTTAGGATCAAGTATGCTTATTCTTGGAAAGATAAAAAATGGTAGTTGGCCAAATGCACAATTCATGCTTCAATTCACAAAATAGTTGGAAAATACTATACAAATACAGAATATTAAAAAGTGAATTTATATACATACATGTATAAATACACACTACAAATCTCTACATCGTTTTGCTGTAACTATTCTATTCTTTTGGTAATATTGTCATCTTTTAGTTATGGAATAATAAGTTTACTTGGACATTGCTAAATCTCAAAGAAACCTCCCTGAAATTATTTCACTTTTTAATACATCAGGAGGTATGCTGTATTTGTATGCCATCTTCACCTCTTATCTATGAAGGGAGGAAAAATAATCTCCATAAATCGCTACAGAAGCCACTAAGTTTCTAATGATGTTCTAACATACAACTTCTGCATTCCTGCTTTGTTAGCCTTTGTTAACTTCACTTTTGTTTGAAGTGTACCTACTAGTATCCCCCCAAATTTTTAATTACTTTCTTAGGGCCTTTCTTCCTCTATATTAGGATTCCCAAGCTTGAAGTTATTGCTCTTTGCTTTGAGTTTCACTGTGTTTAGTATTTTTGTCTGATTTGTACCATTACATACCAACTCCCTTTGGCAGCATATTTTTTTAATGAGAGTCTTTTTTATTTCTATTGCTTTTTAAAATATAATTTATTGTCAAATTGGCTAACATACAGTATATACAGTGTTCTCTTGGTTTTAGAGATAGATTCCTGTGATTCATGGCTTACATACAACCCCCGGGGCTCATCCCAACAAGTGCCCTCTGCAATGTCCATCATCCATTTTCCCCTCTCCCATGCCCCCGCAAAATTTTGTTCTTCTATTTAAGAGTCTATTATGGTTTCCTCCCTCTCTGTTTGTAACTATTTTTCCTTTTCCCTTCCCCCATGGTCCTCTGTTAAGCTTCTAAGGATCCACATGAGTGAAAACATATGATATCTGTCTTTCTCTGACTATTTCACTCAGCCTAATATGGCAGCATATGTTCTGTCTGAACACTCAAGGTAGAAGGACCAAAGAACACAAAGCTTCCCACTGTTGCCTAGTTTGTCCTCTAATGAAGTAATATTAATAAAAGCTGTAACAAGTTATCAACCAACAAAATTGCAAAAGCATTGACATTTAGAAGGCTATGAGCTGTGAAATTATTTATCTTCCTGACTTTGTAAGAAATGTATAAAGAACCCACGGTGGAAATGTATTTATATAATATTAATCTGTAGGCTTCTTACAAAGACTGTCTGCCTCAGACTAATTTTTTTACATACCTTTTCCTCTTATTAAAAAAACACATTTTTTTGAAATTCACTTTTTCCTTATTTAAAATGTGTTCATTAAAATAAATAATATTGGGTGCCTGGGTGACTGAGTTGGGTTAAGTGTCTGACTCTTTGTTTCAGCTTGGGTCATGATTTCATGGTTGGAGAGTTCGAGCTCTGCATCAGTCTCTATACTGACAGTGCAGAGCCTGCTTGGGATTCTCTCTCTTCTTCTCTCTCTGCCCCCCTCCCACTCATGCTCTCTCTTTCTCTCTCAAAATAAATAAATAAAAACTTTTAAGAAACAAGGAAAACTATCAATCAAGATGATTATAATTATATATTTTAAGAATGGAAAATAAGAACAACTTTTAAAGAAATACAACTTTGTTGATATTTAGAAAATACTGCCTCATTTAACCTGAATCTGTTTTTTAAGAGTAAATAGAGAAAATCAGACTAACTTTTGCTCATTACTGTGTACCAACTGAACAGCACAATAGCTGACAATGAGTTATGCTCTAAAAATACACACTAAGTGATGGGGTGCCTGGGTGGCTTAGTCACTTAAGCACCTGACTTAGACTCAGGTCATGATCTCACAGTTTGTGAGTTTGAGCCCCATGTCAAGCTCTATGCTGACATCTCAGAGCCTAGAACCTGCTTTGGATTCTGTGTCTCCCTCTCTCTCTGCTTCTGCCCCACTTGTTCTCTCTCTCTCTCTCAAAAATAAGTAAACATTTAAAAGCATATATGCAGTAAGTGACAGAAACTGAATTTTATCAGATAACCCCTACAAAAAGGTATTCATTGCTATGGTCATGCTTTGGTGCAGCGGAGAAAATTGGTATGAAAATTACCTATAAGAAGGTTTTTTATGCTTCCTCTATTATGCTGTTTAATTAATTAATTAATTAATTAATTCATCCACATTCAACAAAAACATATTGAGTAACAATTACTTCAGGAAAGTTCAATTAAAATTTCAAAAAAGCAATGTGAGCACATATGTTGTCTAGATTATTTAAAAATATATGTGAAAATGAAAGTGGCCAAAATAATTAAGACAGTCTTAAAATGTAAGAGTTCATTTGGAGGATAACATTCTTAGACAGGCTTATCATAAAGCCACAGTGATTAATAGTTCATATTTTCAACACGAAGATAGACAGACTCATGGAATGGAATAAAGTTCAGAAACACACTTACACTTACTTGGTTGCTTGATTTATGACAAAAGCAGCCAGTGGAGAAGTGGTCTTTTCAGTAAATAAATGGTACCAGATCACCTCAATATCCATATAGGGAAAATAGTGAACTTCAGCTCTCCAATGTATAAAATATCAATTCTGTATAAATTATAAGAAATAAAACGATATATCCTTTAGAAGACAGTCAGGAAGCTATTTTTATGTCCTTGTGGATAGACAATGATGGATAAAGTGACTGGTGTATTTATACAAAGAGGCATTTAACAGCAGTGTGAAAGACTGAATTAGTGCTATATGCGACAACATGGAGAAGTCTCAGAGACACACCGAGTAAAGGAACCCAGATACAAAAGAGTGTATATTTTATACTTGTATTTATATAGAGCTCAGGAATAGACAAAATTTACCTATGATGATAGAAGCCAGAAGAGTCATTACCATTAGGTCCTAGAGACTGGAAGAGACATGAGAATGGATTTGGGGTGTTCATAATATTCTGTCTGTTGAATTGGAGGACAGTATATGGAACCATCCACTTGGTAAACATTTCCCAAGCAGTGTAGAATCATGCTTTGTGCATTTGTTTTGTGTTGCCAAAAAAAATCACTTATAGGGCCTTTGAATATGGAATGATTATATTTTATATAGCATATATACATACTGTATATCATAGACTATATACCATACTTACCTAATATATTAGATATAATGCTAATATTTAATAACATATTAATATGTTATATAAGATACAATATATATGTAATTTATTGTATATTTATAGATCTTATTCTATCTTATACATGTATATATTATATAGTTTTATATTGTATATTTTTAGATCTTATATTATTAAACTTATTATACATTTGTATGTTATATTATTATTGAATGTAATATAGTTATATATTTGTAATCTGTGTCTGCATCAGAAATGGGAAGCCTGCTAAAGAAAATGTTTCTATCTTCAGGCACCTGTGGAAGAATGTGCCTGCTACATGACCTTCAGCGCTTTCACAAACCTATTCCGGACCTGGTAAGAACTATGCACTTTTGTGACATAAAGCAGTACAACGTTCAGTCCCAAAGACAAATTTACATTCTTCCCCTAAAGTTCTTTTTCAAAGTTATGTTAAACCTAAGCCCTCCACTTGTAATTCTCAGAGTCTCACTTGCTTTCTTTTGGATGATACAACATTGCCTTGCCTGACATGCAATTAATTGTTTGCCCCCACTTCCCCCTTTCAGCTCTTAGTATTTTTCCCTCCCAAGTGTTGGTAGTTTGATTAGCTGGTTCACACAGTGAGGCTTCAAAAACTTGTTGTTGTTATTTCTGTGAATCAGAGATTTTCCTCAAAGCATTTTTTAGTCACCAGCAAAATGTACCTAGAAATTTTTGTAGTAGAAACTGACTTCATAAACTTAAGACTGATATTTATTTGATGAGGTTGTTTTTGTTCAGGCACAGTTTGAAGGAAGTAAACACCTTAGTAAAGGATTTTAATATTGGAAAATATCCAATAGTACCTGCTTACAAACTTAGAATGGCTTTAGTATTATTGCATATGTAACATGACTTACATATTAACATATTAACACTTATTCCACTATATAATTATTAAAAAAATTTAACACTTTCCTAAATTTCCACATCTTTTGCTTATTTTGCCAGGACCATTTGGAAATACATACATAAACAGACACACAAATATACTGTAAAAATAATGGTATAGCTGATTGTGACTACCTTCCTAATCCAAAATTAGGAATGTAATATGCTACATATTAAAAAGTTTGGGAATCGTGTTTTGCAAATTCATATTTTCTATAATTTTGTTTTAAATGGCATATGCTTGCTGTTTTTGAAGTGAGTGCCAGGAGTTTACACTAACATATTATTTAACCCTAGCCAAAGTAACAAAAGATAAGAGGAAAAATGTCAAATTGTTGTTTAAATGTAAAAAAAATCTATTACTTAATTTGCATTTTTATGGAACTGATGGATTAATTAAAACATTAACTGTTTATCTATCTGGCAATACCTTGTAGCCAACAACTCTGGCTTCTAGTTTATACAAATTGAGATTAAACTTCAATCACACTGGTTTAACTTCACCCCAAATAAAAAGCTTTTGCACAGCAAAGGAAACAACAAAACTATGGAATGAGAGAAGATATTTGCAAATGCCATATCTGGTAAGGGGTTAGTATCCAAAATATATAAAGAATTTATAAAACTCACCACCCAAAAAAATGAATAGTCCAATTAAAAATGGGCAGAAAACATGAATAGACATTTTTCCAGAGAAAACTTAGATGGTCAACAGTGGTGAAAAGATGCTGAATATCACTCACCATCAGGGAAATCCAATTCAAAACTACAATGAGGTATCACCTCACAGCTGTCAGAATGGTGAAAGTCAACAACACAGGAAACCACAGGTATTGGCAAGGACGCACAGAAAGGAGAACCCTCTTACGCTGTTGGTGGAAATGCAAGGTGCACCCACTCAGGAAAACAGTATGGAGATTCATCAAGAAGTGAAAAATAGAACTACCCTATAATCCATCAATTGCACTAATAGGTATTTGCCCAAAGGATATAAGACTACTAATTTGAAGGGATACATGCATCCCAATGTTTATAGCAGCATTATCAACAATAGCCAAATTATAGAAAGAGCCCAAGTGTCTACTGACTGATGAATGGATAAAGAAGAGGTAATACATTGTGGTGTATACATTGTATAATATAATGGAATATTACTCACCTATAAATAAGAATGAAATCTTGCTATTTAAAAGGGCATGAATGAAGATAGAGAGTATTATGCTAAATGAAATAAATCAGTCAGAGAAAGAAAAATACCATATGATTTCATTCATATGTGGAATTTAAGGAATAAAAGTGACAAATATAGGGGATAAAAAAAGAGAGAGATTGAGAGAGAGAGAGAGAGAGAGAGAGAGAGAGAGAGAGAGAGAGAGAGGCAAACCAAGGAACGGACTCTCCTTGGCAAACCAAGGAGAACAAACTGATGGTTACCAGAGGGGAGGTAGGTTGGAGAATGGATTAAATAAGTGATGAGGATTAAGGAGTGTACTTGTTGTGGACCAGGTGTTGTAAGTGTTAAATCACTAAATTCTACACCTGAAACTAATATTACACTGTATGTTAACTAATTGGAATTTTAATAAAAACTTGGGGAACAAAAAATACACCTTATTATACTGTTGTATCATATAACTAAAACAACTCTTGCCATTGTAGTTGAATGTCACCTAATTTTACTGCAGTAAAAGAACTGCAAATATCAGTATTTTTCTGAGTTAAATAATATGTATTAATTAGTTTAATATCATGATATGTCCCAGAAATCCACTTTGTTAACTAGGATATGTTGCAGAATATAGATATATTTGAAGAATCAGTGATTTTATTTTTAAAAACAGTTTACATATTGGAAATATTTATTTCATAAAAAGAAATATTTGGCCAAAATAATTCTAAAAAATTCAAAAGTCTACAAAATTGAACAATTATGGTATTTTCACATAAATTTTCCTAATATAGCTTCATGGGAATACATATAATACATTTTAAGATCCCTGAGCTCTTCTAAACCAAATGAAGCTATTTTGAACCACTGAGTTACCTGAAGGCATTTATTGGAAAAGTTATGCTTTTTGCTATATTTTGTCATTAACATTCCAAACTTCTAGGTTGTATGAAAAATAAATGTTTTCTCTATAGTATAAAGGCTATTATGTGAATTCTGGACACACTTCAAGAAATGATTAACATATTTAATGTGGCCCATTCCTGTAAGACAGATTAGTCACATTTTCTTTATAAAAGAAGTAGAAACTCCTGTTCAAGTTATACAAACCTTTGAATGGCAATTGGCTGTTGGCTAAAACCTAGGCTAGCATACAAGTTCAGTAACTTTTAAGCAATTACACTTTGAAATAGCTTTTTACCTCCCACCAATGCCAAAATGAGTTATTCCTATGCTGAGAACTATAGGAAAAGCTGAATGGTCTTAAGATACTCTGTGTGATCAAAAGCAAGGAAACAGGAAACAAAAATTTGGAAGACCAAGCACAGTTGTCCTCAAAATTCTACTCACAGGAAGAAACAAACTTTCCTGGTTCTAGCTTATAACACTAACTCCCAAAATAAATTTCTCTTTCACATTACTTTAAAAATTCAATGTCATCCTATAATTATTTGGGGGAAAATACAATTAATTAATAGTTTATGTTAAAAGAGATCTTCATGTAAGAATACAAATAAATCTTAGTCTGAGATAATATCAGTCATGTATACCTTAGTGTGAATTTGCTCGAATCAGATGTTTTCCTTCTAAAATTGATATAAGATCCACTATATGCCCTTAAAGTGGTCACATGGTGGACAGTGATCTCTATCCTTTTACTTTTAGTACCATGTGATTATCTGTTTCTAACACCTAAAACCTAGGTTTACAATAGTTCTGACTAGAGTTAAGCTCTATTTTTGAGTTAAAAAAGATGGTCAGTGGCTTAAGTGACCAACTTCCACCAGGTCGTGATCTCATGGTTCGTGAGTTTGAACCCTGCTTTGGCTCAGTCCTGACAGCTCAGAGCCTAGACCTTGCTTCAGATTCTGTGTCTTCTTCTTTCTATCTGTCCCTCTCCAACTTGCATTCTGTCTGTCACTCTCCCTCAAAAAATGAATAAACATTAACATTTTGATTTAAAAAAAGATATTCAAAACTTTTAGGAAATATTTCAGTATCCATAACAGTTTTTATGAAACAATATATTTATAAAATTATATACACTTGTTGGAACATAACACATTTTTAAGGAGGGGAGTACTATATTGTCATGAATACAAGTATTTTGGGGGGACACATTCACACATATTAAAAACACATTTTCAAAGATGAGAATTATTTTTGTTGCATAATAGTAAATATGTTTACCTAATAATTTCACCCCTATTTTTAATGAAAGCTTGAAGGTACTTAAAGAGAAAATTTGGATGTTATGTTTAATTAATAATTTGCTTAAAATTCTTAATAAGTTTGTGATAGCCATTAATACTTTCTAATTCTTTCTAATGCTTTCTAATACTCAATTTTTTTGGGGAAAAATTTCACTTACTCCTACAACTAGGTGTGCACTATATTTATTTTCAATTCATGCGGAAGAGTTACATTTAAAAAAGCAAAGAGAACAGCTAAAATTTCTAGAATATATTAGTCCAATTCCTTAAATAACAAAATATTGTATCTATAACAATAGAAAACAGTACTGTGTTGTAAATCTAATGTTCTAACAAAATTTTTTTGAAACACAATGGTATAATAGTTATTATACAGTAGTATAATAGTTATCTATTATTGCCATTACTTTTTTATGAATTCTGTATATTTTATATTCACTGAGTTTCCACACCATCTATTTGACAAAATCTCAACAAAATGCACTTTAAGTACAATGGAGAAACCACTAGTATTGAGACTTTTTTGTCACTTAAATGACAGAGAAACCATGAGCTATTCACAAACTAACTGCTGACTCTAAGTTTACATCTACTCTAAAACGGAGTTAATGCTTACCTCACATAATTGTGGATATTGAGGATAAAATAATATATATGCAATGTCTTATAAATTGTGAAGCACTATTATGCAAAAGAATGGTCTTATTTTCAGTGCTTTGTACAACCTCTATAAAGAGAATCAATGTGTTATAAATAAAAATTAAATAACATTGTTAACAGCTGATTAGTTAAGTTCAACTATGATAAGATTAGTATGTTTTAGATATTTTGTAACACTTTTAATTCTACCTCTTTTAAACAAATTATGCACAAATTTAGGAAAAATAGATAATTGGATGGAAATATAAAGATATCTATCATCACTGTGAGGTAATTTTCAGCTTTTGTCAGCAAATTTTTTTCTTTAGAAGTTATTGTTCTGGTTAAAATAGAATTCTTACATTTAGATGGGTTATTGAAAAAGCATTTTCTTATTGAGATATCCACCCAGAAAATGGCACACTACTAGAAATACAACTTTTCTTTTTCTTTCTTTTTGTTTATTTTGCACTAATTGTGCAACTGAATAAATTGTTCATGTTAGATTGGAGATAGATGAATGATGTCAGTGGTAGGAAGTATGTATTTCTAACATAGTCAAACCATGAATACAAGAACTTGGGGCATATCACAGCACACAATTCTGTTCTGTGCCTAAAGACATGCCATTTTTGTTCTGAAAATATTTTTGGTTTATTTCATAGTCTCTGCTTCTCACTACGCCTTCTCTTCCTTTTCACTCTGTGGATCAAATCAATGGGGCAAACTTTTCCTTAATAAGGAGAGTTACTTGTCTACTGGGGCACACGCAACAACACTGACTATATAATAAGAGCTATATGAGCATAGAATCCTGCTGCTAAAGAGTGTTGTTATTTTAGCTGTCACTCAGGAGATAAAAAGTCTGACCGTGTGCTTGATTGGTTTGAGAATTTTATAATCCCTACAAATCCTTATGTGGTAAAAGAAAAGTAAGTTACTGGAAGCTTCTCCTCTAATAGAAATAACTGCTTTATGTCCAAGAAATTGTATGAGAAAAATGGGGAAAATTAAATTCTATTATGAATAGAATATAGAATAGAATGTATATTTTCTATTCTCAGTCACAAGATTTTTTTCCTGCATTACCAAATATTTTCTGAAAATGTTTGAAATAATAAAGAATTGGAGTTTTCATGTAACTTCTATAAATATGCAAATGTGATTTTTTTGTAAATGTGATTTCTAATATTTAGATGTAGTTCAAGCTAAACGTATATATCTACTTATTTAATAAGCAAGAGTAGATTTTATTGTGGTGCTTTATGTGGATTGCATGGAATGGTAAACTCAAACAATATTGGTAATGTGATCTGGTATCAATAAGAAACTAAAACATAGTATTTGGGGCAACAATTACTTTCAATATCAAGATGGTCTTCTTAAGGCATCCAGCATATTGGAAAACATGAACATGAGTGTGACAATTAGTAGTGTAATTTGGAATTGACTCTTTACCTTTATCACAGAACTATTTTCCAAATATAAGAAAGTATATAATCTGTATGTTAAAAATTTTTAGGGGTGCTCAATGGCTCCGTTGATTAAGTGACCAATTCTTGATTTTGGCTCTGGTGATGATCTCATGGTTCATGATTTTGAGTCCCATGTCAGGCTCTGTGATGAGCTCTGCTCTGACAATAAGGAACCTACTTGGGAGTCTCTCTCCCTTGTCCCTTCTCTCTGCCCCTTCCCTACTTACTTTCTCTCTTTCAAAATAAATAAATAAATTAAATAAGACTTTTAAAAAGCTTTTAAACCAGTGTCTAAATAGAAAGAATACTGATTTGCCTATTCTAGTCTTTGTAATTATCACTATTAGGAATATTATAAATTACTACTTGTCAATGAGAAAGAATGAAATGCTGCCACTTGCAACAACATGGATAGAACTATTGGATATTATGCTAAGTGAAATAAGTCAGCCATAGAAAGACAGATGTTTTCACTCAGATGTGGAACCTGAGAAACTTAACTGAAGACCTTGGAGGAAGGGAAGGGGAAAATAGTTTCAAAAAGAGAGGGAGGCAAACCATAAGAGACCCTTAAATACAGAGAACAAAATGAAGGTTGATGGGGGTGGCAGGGCAGAGGGAAAAATGGACACTGCAGAGGGCACTTTTTTGGGATGAGCAGTGAGTGTTGTATGTAAGCGATGAATCATGGGAATCCACTCCTAAAGCCAAGAGCACACTGTATACAGTATGTATTTTTTTTGACAATAACTAACTTGACAACAAATTATATTAAAAGAAAAGGAAAAAATTACTTTTGGGGGGTGGACTGTTTCATGATATGTCTCTGAGACCTACTTTGTAACAAATCTTCCAGATGACTGAATTACCAGCAAGTTCTGGAAACCTCAAACTAGGAAGTTAATGAATTTATCTCATAGTTTCACATTGTGTAGCTGTTGGCTAAGAAATTTACTTGAGGAGGGAATACATATTTGTATTTACACGATAACAATACCTGAAAGTCATTTGTGTCTCAAACTTCTAGAAATGTAGCATGCTAATACAATAAATACTACACATGATTTAGATTTAAAATGGAGCTGAAACGCATGAACAAAATAAAAGTACTCATATTTTTCTTTCTGATGGAGGTCTCAGTTCTCCCTCTTCTGCCTTCCATTCAGGAATTCTAGGATATGCATGGGTATCTGACAATCTCAGGATTTCTAAACCTGTGACCTGTCCTCTATGCACAGTTTTGTATTGTTTTATTTGGATACTCATCTTCCCTCACCCTCAGACCCTCGTAATAACATTCCAGGTGATCTAGAGGTGACGTAAGGGTCTTCTCTGACAGATGCTGTGGTTGATAATCCATAGCTATAATTACTCAAAGATTTGTTGTTTGGCCAATGAAGTTTGAGGAGTGATGTTCAGACACGTTGAGATGAACAGAGTGAAATACCGGAAAGAAAAGAAATACCGGAAGTCTCAAAGAATAATCTAAAAGAAATACCGGAAGTCTCAAAGAATAATCTAAAATGTTAACTTAGGAAAACAGGACTTCCACAATAGTTTCTACATTAACCAATTTAAATGTCACTATTTTAACTTAAATTTATTAGCATTTATTAAAATTAAGAGTTTGGTTCCTTAGTCATGCTAGCCATATTTGAAGGATTCAATAGCTTAATAGTCAACAGACTAATGACTACTCTGTTGAATAGCACAGTTATAGAACATTTCCATCAGTACAAAATGTTCTATTGTGTGGACAGCATTGGTGGAACCTAACCAATTATGCAGAATACAAAACAGCTAGGATGATAGCATGTACTAGAACAATTGGCTTTGTTAATGATACATAGTTTAATTACAAAATTTAATTGAATTCTTCTGAAAGCTAATAAGAGAAATATAACAGTGAGTGTGTTTTAACTGATGACAGTTATGGTGATATTTTTTAAATGCTTATTTATTTTTAAGGCAGAGCACATGTGAGTGGGGGAAGTGCAGAGACGGGGACTGAGGATCTGAAGCGGGCTCCATGCTGACAGCAGAGAGTCCAGTATGGGGCTCAAACTCATGAACCATGAGATCATGACCTGAGCTTAAGTCAGCTGCTCAACCAACTGAGCTGCCCAAGCACCCTGATGATGATGATGATAGTAATAATAATAATATCAATATGCTTCTAATTTTTTTCAGATTTTAATTACGTGAATTACATGGATAAAATAAATCTATTTTATCCACACACTTTTAACATGTTTGTTTGTAATAATCATTTTCATTGCTCTGTAATGAAATATTCTAGTGTTGATGGACAGTTGGGTTGAAAAAGTACCCTAAATAGGATGAAAAGCTAGGTTGAACATAAATGTAAGCAAAAAGAAATACACCGCAAATGGTAACAGTAAGAACATTGGAATAATTGCATTAACAATCAGACAAAATAGACATCATGAAAAAAATAACTACCAACGAGAAAGAAATTACATAATAATGAAGGGGAGAGCTCAGGAGAAAGATACATCCCTCAAAATTTTTATGCACCTAAATACAGAGCCTCAACCACTGGAAGCAAATACTTGCAGAATTAAAGGAAGAGACAGAAAACTCCACAATCATAGTTTTAGATTTTGATGCCCATTTCAGAGGAACTGACATAACAACCAAAGAATCAGGAAAGAAATGAAAGATGGGAAGAACACTGTAAACCACCCTATGACATAAATGATATTTAGAGAACAATGTACAGAGCAAGTGCAAAATGTACAGCATTTTCATGTGCGCAGGGCAGTTTTCATGATCATGCAAGTGGAATAAATTTAAACAGGTTAATAAATTACTAAAATTATAAGCAATTTTTCCATAATCATAGCAAATAAACTGGAAATCAATAGCAATAAGATTTAGAGAAAAATTCACCACAAAATGGATAATTTAAAACAAATACCTCTAAAAAATGCATAGCTCAAAGATGAAAACTTAAAGGGAAGTTTTAAAACTTCCAAAGCAAATGATAATTTAAAAAATAATATATTAAACTTTGTGGGACATAGTAAAAGCAATGCTTAGGGAATAAATTTATTGCTTTAGACACTTAATTTTGAAAAGAGGATGGGTGAAGGAAGGCGACTGTATGGTGACAATGATAATTAGACTTACGGTGGTCATCACATTGTATTTACACAAATGTAGAATTCCTATGTTATACACCTTGTACACCTAAAACTAATACTATGTTACATACCAATTTTACCTCAATATATATCAATTATTCAACTCACCATAGAATAATATAAAATAAAATCTTTTTTGGTCCTAGGAGTTTTAAAACAAAATCAAAGATTCTCTGGATGACATATTTTTTAAAAATAAAATATATTGGCAACATAAGTATTACATTGTTTGAGCTTTTGCTGCAGGTCTTATTAGTGAATACTATACAAAACTGAATGGTTAGGGAAAAGCCAGAGAATTCTACGTTTCAGTATCTTAGGTCTTCTATTTTCCTTTGAGAAAATAGTTCCATATTCTTCCTAGTGCAATTGTCCTATTCATTTTCTAAAGTTTTAAAAATTTTTTATGTTTTATTTATTTATTTAATTTAATTTAATTTTTTAAATAGCTTATTGTCAAATTGGTGTCCATATAACACCCAGTGCTCTCCCCCACAAGTGCCCTCCTCCATCACCACCACCTCTTTTTCCCTCTCCCCCTTCCCCTTCACCCTCAGTTCGTTTTCAGTATTCAATAGTCTCTCAGGTTTTGCGTCCCTCTCTCCCCCTAACTCTCTTTCCCTCTTCCCCTCCCCCTGGTCCTCCATTAGGTTTCTCCTGTTCTCCTGTTAGACCTATGAATGCAAACATATGGTATCCATTCTTTTCTGTCTGACTTATTTCGCTTAGCATGACACCCTCAAGGTCCATCCACTTTGCTACAAATGGCCAGATTTGATTCTTTCTCATTGCCATGTAATACTCCATTGTATATATATATACCACATCTTCTTGATCCACTCATCAGGTGATGGACATTTAGGCTCTTTCCATGTTTTGGTTATTGTTGACATTGCTGCTATGAACATTGGGGTACATGTGCTCCTATGCATCAGCACTTCTGCATTCCTTGGGTAAATCCCTAGCAGTGCTATTGCTGGGTCATAAGGGAGTTTTATGGATAGTTTTTAGAGGAACCTCCACTCTGCTTTCTATAGCAGCTGCACCAGTTTACATTCCCACTAACAGTGTAGGAAGGTGCCCGTCTCTCCACACCCTCGCCAGCATCTATAGTCTCTTGATTTGTTCATTTTAGCCACTCTGACTGGTGTGAGGTGGTATCTCAGTGTGGTTTTGATTTGTGTTTCCCTGATGATGAGTGATGTTGAGCATCCTTTCATGTGGATGTCCTCTTTGGAGAAGTGTCTGTTCATGTCTTCTGCCCATTTCTTCACTGGGTTATTTGTTTTTTGGGTGTGGAGTTTGATGAATTCCTTGTGGATTTTGGATACTAGCCCTTTATCTGATTTGTCATTTGCAACTATCTTTTCCCATTCTATAGGTTGCCTATCAGTTTTCTTGATTGTTTCCTTTGCAGTGCAGAAGCTTTTTATTTTGATGAGGTCCCAAGAGTTCAGTTTTGCTTTCATTTCCCTTGCCTTTGAGGATGTGTTGAGTAGGAAATTGCTGCGGTTGAGGTCAAGGAGGTTGTTTCCTACTTTCTCCTCGAGGGTTTTGATGGTTTCCTATCTCACATTCAGGTCCTTCAGCCATTATGTTTTTTATTTATTTTTGAGAGACAGCACGAGCAGGGGAGGGTCAGAAAGAGAGGGAGACACAGAATCTAAAGACAGGCTCCAGGCTCTGAGCTAGCTGTCAGCACAGAGCCCAATGCAGGAGTCAAATCCACAAAGTGTGAGATCATGACCTGAGCCAAAGTCAGATGCTTAACTGACTGAACCATCCAGGTGCCCTTGGCCTATTCATTTTCTATCATGCTATTGAAAGAAAGCAAGCATCAATAACAAAGTTTAGTTAACTATGTCTTATATATAATCATAAAAACTAAAGAACACTTTCCTTGTTGAAGATCTGTTTTCTCTAAGCTTCTCATGGCATGCAATAAATAAACAAGAAACTCTAAGCAAATATTAGAACTCAGTAACAAGAATTATTTTCAAATTCAAAATATAGATCCACATTGTGTATGTTATACATCTCTGCCTGTAAAGAATCCTTCACTGTTAAAGATCTCACTTTTAAAAAGTACATTTGTTGGGGCACCTGGGTGGCTCAGTTGGATAAGCATCTGACTTTGGCTCAGGTCATGATGTCACAATTCATGGGTTCGAGTCCCATGTCAGGCTCTGTGCTCACAGCTCAGAGCCTGGAATCTGCTTCCGGTTCTGTGTATCCCTCCCTCTCCTGCTCATACTCTGTCTCTCTCTCTCTCTCAAAAATTTAAAAAAAACAAAAAAATTTTTAAAATACATTTGTCATTGAAGTCTTCCTTACTTGTAACAGTATCTGGTTTAGGCAAACTGTTGCCTTGCTCATTTTCCTAAAATACTAAGATTATTGCCTCTAACAATTTGCCTATTTTTCTTAAGCTTTTGATTTCTGCCTGGTTTTGTTCCCTATCACCACTACTGATGTTTTCCTGCATTTCTTCTCTGCTTTTCCCCTCTTTCCAAATCTAAAGCCTTTGTATTTTCAGCTCTATGCATCTCTTCCCTCACAATAAAACAACTGAAATCTGGGGCACCTGTATGGCTCAGTCTGTCATTCATCTGACTCTTGACTTTGGTTTAGTTGTGATCTCATGGTTTATGAGGTGGAGCCCAATATCTGGCTGTGAGCTGACAGTGTGGAGCCTGCTTGGGATTCTCTGTATCTTTCTTTCTCTGCTCCTCCCCCCTCAAAATAAATAAAATAAAAAAAAAACATACAGGTGAGATTAAACAAAATTTAAAAACAATCATCAGAGCTCTCATAGCCATTATAGAAGTTCTGAGCTGCTATGGAGCGCCTGGGTGGCTCACTCGGTTAAGTGTCTGACTCTTGATTTCGACTCAAGTCATGATCTCACGGTTCATGAATTTAAGCCCCACGTTGAGCTCTATGCTGTCAGCTCAGAGCCTGCTTG
The DNA here is from genome assembly GCF_006229205.1 of Suricata suricatta. Lineage (NCBI taxonomy): Eukaryota > Metazoa > Chordata > Mammalia > Carnivora > Herpestidae > Suricata > Suricata suricatta. The sequence continues at coordinate 52,642,402 of NC_043709.1, forward strand.
GTATTCTCTGTCTCTCTCCCTTTATCTCTGCTCCTCCTCTGCTCATGGGATTTCCCTCCTTTTCTCTCTCAAAATAAATAAATCAACGTTAAAAAGAAACCCTGAAATCTCAGTCTTGCGTCATTCTTTTCTGCCATGGTTTTGAAAGAGTAAAGAAACCTGTCTGGTGTCTTTCTGACGCTCTTCTGTTTCACGCCTATACTTTCCCTCTACTTACAAATTTAAGCTACATACATGCCCCTGGCAGTTGTATTTCTTCCATCCCTTTTTAATAGTTACCTTTTCATTTCTGTTCATCTTCCTCAGAATCCAATTTGCAAATCTTCTTAGACAAACATATACAACAAAATGACCTCTTACTGTGATCTCATTGGCTGATGCTTGTCTTTTGCTAAAGTAGATAGGAGCTCAGAATGCTGAGTTGGAAGGTGATTGAAATACTATGTTGTTCTGCCAGCTTATCTTCTAAAACAGGAATGGAGGCACAGGGCAGATAGGCAAGCTGCTCAAGACTAGATTTCAAGTTTCCTCACCTGTACGTCTAAAATCCTCCTAACTTCCAGAAGAAGCAGGACCAAATATATCTCATCAAAATTATAATAACTGGATTCTTTTTAAAAATGTTTATTTATTTTTGAGAGAGAGAGAGAGAGAGAGAGAGCGAGCAAGAGTGAGAGCGTGCAAGCAGAGAGGGGCAGAGAAAGAGGGAGACAGAATCCGAAGCAGGCTCTAGGCTCTGAGCTGTCAGCACAGAGCCTGATGTGGGGCTCAAACTCATGGATGGTGAGATCATGACCTAAGCTGACACCCCTATAATAACAAGATTCTGAAGGGAAAAAGGGCATCTAGGCTCAGCTAAAAGACCTCTTGTTTCTACCATGGAGTCAGTGGGTAACCCCCAGGGCACAGATTTTATTGCTTTGTTAGTTTCTTTATCTCTAAAATGGGCTTTATGCCAACCTGACTAGAAGTAATAAATATTAAATAAGGTAATGAAAGTGAAAATTGTTCACAGGTACGTTTCCCATAGTTTAACCATCAATGGCACTAACTGGAAATGAGTGATTTCTGACAATGATAGTTAAAATCTCTTGTCACCTTATTAGTCAAACCTGAAATGGTATTTAAATTAATTTGATTGAGTGTACTCGAAGATTACTAGATTGTTAGATTTCTGCTATTGAGCAGAAACCACATGTAATCAAGAGCTAGAAAATAAGTTGAGTTCTAGAAACAGAAATTTAGGCTTGTTTGGCTGGCTTATGAGAATTGTCTGTGAAATCCGTACCCATTAGAGGTGGTCTGCAATGCCAATTCCAAGAAAAGACATGCAGTGTCTATCTACAGCAGGGTCACACTAGAACTGAATTACAGGGTCAAGTTATCTGGAGCCGAGAGCTGTTATCCTGTGGAAAAGAGTTATGCAGAGATAAGATGAAGTCTTAGAAGTCACTGTTGATTTTGAAGATGCCCTGGACAATTATAAAAGTGAATTTGGAAGGATAGGTAGGGGTGATAAACTGAAGGCCGGGGATTTACAGCAAATGTTAGAATAGCTGAGGCACTTCATCTCAAATTCTGTCTCAAATAACATCTCTAGAACGAAGGACAAATGAAGCACAGGTTACCTAGGATGGGATAGAACAGACTGATATACCAGCAGAGACCTGACTCCCAAACCAGGCTTGAAAGGAGAATGTTCACCCTGGAAAGGATTAAGGTAACTGCTAGAAGGAGTAGAAGCATGCTTTTTTCTGCTTTTTTTGTAGGAAAATAAAAATCTTCACAGCAAGGAACTTCCTGCAAGTACTGTAGAAATTCTGGTAAGCTTGGGGAGACTCAGGAAGCAGAGAGAGGCCAAAGAGGCATTTCCAGTCTCAGAAGATCCCAGGTACCAGCATTCATTTCCAAACATAAGCAGAGGTGTGGGGAGGAGAAGCACATGATGAGCAGAAACCACATGTAATCAAGAGCTAGAAAATAAGTTGAGTTCTAGAAACAGAAATTTAGGTAATTCAGCTGGAATGCCAGCTCACAAGGGCTTTGGTTTACGCAAATATGTGTGTTCACATGTCATCACTCAAATCCCACAAAGTTCTTTCAGCAGGATGGAACCTTGGCCCTTGTGCTCCTTGTGTTTGGGGATAGGTATGCAAGCAAGGGGGACCTCACTGGCAGTCAGCCACATAGTAATATACTGCTTTGCATGAGTCATGTTTCATCCTGGAGAAAATAATTAGAACAGATAATTGATAACTGGGTCTGGCTTCCTGGGGGCAGAGGCCAAAATAGCATTAGAATCATAGTGGAATAATATTTCAAAATACTAATAATGGACATTTATTTACTTACAAATGTTTATTTAGAGAAAGAGAGGGAACACGTGCGCATAAGCACACACATGTGTGCAAGTGAGGAAGGGGCAGAGAGCCAGGGAGACACAGAATCTGAAGCAGCTCCAGGCTCTGAGATGTCAGCACAAAGCCTGATATGGGGCTTGAACTCACAAACCATGAGATTATGACCTGAGCTGAAGTTGGACCCTTAACCAACTGAGCCACTCAGGTGCCCGGAACTCAAATACATTCTGAGGGAAGAGGCCGCTCACCACATTTGTTGAGAAGGAATGTGGAATTGATTTATTTTAAATGCAATTGAAATGTTGAATAACTGCTAATTTTACTATTTACCTAAACATGAATACATCAATTTTCTTACCATAAGAGGTTATTGAAATCAGAAGTTTCAGCTGAATTATAGAAAAAGAAATGTGTTTACTGTCTACTTGACATTTTTGGCTGAAGTGCATGGGAAAAGTGCAGGAAGCAACCAAAGCCATGATTGGTAGGACATAAAATGGTACAACGATTTTGAAAACAATGTGGCAGTTTCTTAAAATGTTAAACCATCTACTGTATGACATACCCATTCCTCTACTAGGTATTTACTCAAGATAAATGAAACATCTATGTACACAAAGACATTTAAACAGATTTTTATAGAAGCTTTATTCATAACAACCAAAACTGGAAAAAGTCTAAGTATATATAAACAATGAAGAAAAATATTTTGTTACTTTCACAAATAGAATAGTACTCAGTAATAGAAGTAAACAAATCATTGATAATTCAACTTCATAGCTGAATCTAAAATAATCAGGCTAAGTGAAAGAAGACCAAAAATTGTATATACTATATGATTCTATTTATTAAAATTCTAAAGACTACAAACTAATTTATACTGACAGAAACCAGATCAATACCTGCGTAAAGACGAGGGGTATTTAATGAGGAGGGCTGATAGGGACAGAACAAGGAAACTTTTGGGAATGACAGATTTCTCCAGTGTCTTTACTATGATTATGATTTTAAGTTAGTATACATTTCACAGAACTGATCATATTGTTAACTTTAAATATGTACAGTTATTGCATATCAATTATACCTCAATAAAGCTATCAAAAGAACTGGGTGAGTGCCAGGGCGGCTCAGTCAGTTACACATCTCACTCTTGATTTGGCTCAGGTCATGATCTCGAGGTTCGTGGGAGTGAGCCTTGTGTCTGGCTCCATGCTGACTGTGGAGCTTGCTTGGGATTCTCTCTCCCTCTCCCTCTCTCTCTGCCCCTCCCCTGCTCATGCTCTCTCTCTCTCTAAGTAAATAAATAAACAAACATCAAAAAATACAGAGAAGAAAAGGCAAAAGTGAAATGGAAACTTTTTTAAAGCATCCAAAACATTATGGAAAGTCTTCAGATGGTTTGAAGCAATTCAGATTTTATCCTTTGGGTAGTGGTGGAGGTAGTTTTTAATTGAGAAAATTGGTTTAGGTGTCTAAGTGAGAGATGATGTTAGCTTCTAGAAAGGAAACGGCAGTGAAAATGGAGCCAAGTGAATGCACTTGTGGTAGTGCTTTCTACATAATTTTATCTTGTCTATTTTCTTAGAATGTATGCTCTAAAATGACTTGTTCTTTACTTCCTAAGACACAGACTTGTAAGATTATGTTTTAAATTGTACTTGCTAAATGGCAATTAAATGTAATTTTTCTGGTTGGGAACTGGTACAAAAATGATCTTTGAGTCTTCTGAATTATTTATTTTGCTATCTTTGACATATTCATTATTAATATCTCATGATCTCAATGTCAATATTGATTTAGCCTTATTCTAGAATACCATTATGTTTATGAGTGTCTTTTCTCAGTTATGCTACTTTATAATAATATATGCTGACATTCATTCAATATACTTTATACAATGAAGTAATAAATTATGAAAATCCACTATTCAGAACTTATTGCCATATTTCACTATTTTTCCTACACATATATACTACACATACATTATATATATATGCGCATATATGCATATATTTAATTTCCATGATGCAAAGTTATTAGCATAGTTTTTCCTAAGTACTAATGTGAACCAATATTTGTAAGATTGCAATGATTTCTTTAAAATATTATAAAATCTATTTCTACTTTCATTATGCATTACAGTCTGACTGGTATACTTAGTAGATCCATGTTTCCCTAATTTTTCATCTACTAACAAATCAGGGAGATGGAAAATATGCCAAGACATTTTATCAAAAAGAAATGTGCCGGGGAGCCTGGGTTAAGTGTGTGGCTTCAGCTCAGGTCATAATCTCACGGTTCGTGGGTTCCAGCCCTGCATCAGGCTCTGTGCTGACAGCTCAGAGCTTGGAGCCTGCTTCAGATTCTGTGTCTCCCTCTCTCTCTGACCCTCCCCTGCTCACGCTGTCTCTCTCTGTCTCTCAAAAATAAATTAAAAACATTAAAAAAATTAAAAAAAGAAATGTGTCAAGCAGCTCTAAGAATGAGAAAGTGCTTTCTTAGAGACAATTATCCTATCGTGTAAATGATAAGAACTTAGAACCCTTGAAATTAAGAATAAGTCTAAACTTCCCATTCTCATCACCTTGAACAATTAAGATTAGTGGTTTCCTGAACTACATTTTCAAATGAGACATCCAGAATCATTACATTAATTACATTATTACATTAATTTATCAACCTTAACAAGGTTATGATAGAGTTTTGTTGCCATTTTCCTGACTTCTAGTTCTTCTTCCCCACTCTGGGACCAGAGAATTCTTCCTAATGTACATTGCAGCTGTGTTCTTCCTATGTAACTACTTTCAACTCATTTTCTCAGAAAAAAATCCAAATTCAACATAACTGGACTTGCTGGCCTAGCCAGTTTCCTTCCTTGACTCCTTATCAGCCGTCCTCTCTCAGTCTCTACCTTCTGTAGTGGAACCTGCAGCTGTGACTTCAGGTACCCCGCTGGCTCAAGCTTTTTTCCACCCTCCAAGCCTCCGTCAAGGTTGCTCTTTCTGCATGGAACAGAATCCTTTTGTTCATAATGAATTTTGTTAGCTTTCTGTACCTCTATTTAAAACATTCTGGAGCACCAGGGTGTCACCAGGTTAAGCTCCTAGGGTGTCTCCCTGGGTTAAGCATCTGACTTTAGCTCAGGTCACAGTCTCACAGTTCATGAGTTGGAGCCCCACATTGGGCTCTCCGCTGTCAGTGCAGAGCCTGCTTCAGATCCTCTGTTCCCCTCCCTCTCCACCCCTGCTCCACTTGTGTGCATGCCCTCCCTCAAAAATAAACATTTAAATAAAGAAAGAAATAAAGAAATAAAAATAAACAAACAAACATGCTGCATTCGGGAACCTTCCTTGACCCTTCCCACAAGACTGAATTTGTATTCCCTGAAAACTCTGTTGTAATACTTATCATACCACCTTTAAATTGCCTGTCAACGTATGAGTCTCTTACATAGCCTATCAGTTCCTTGAAACTGAACTTTGCCTCAATAACCATTTTTGATGTTTACTAAAGCACATAGCATGTATCATTTGTTCTAAGTTTTCTTTTTTCATACTTATCTATCTATGTTCAGTGTTGTTAATACTGCTTTTCTTAAATGTCATTTTAAGCTAATACTATTTTGCTATACTTGTTTTTTTGAGAGAGAGAGAGAGAGAGAGAGAGAGAGAGAGAGAGAGAGAGAGAAGTGCAAGCAGGGGAGGGGGGCAGAGAGAGAGAGAGAGAGAGAGAGAGAGAGATAGTCTTAAGCAGGCTCCAAACTCAGCGAGGAGCCTGACATGGGGCTTCATCGCAGGACCTTGAGATCATAACCTGAGCCGAAATCAAGAGTCAGCTGCTTAAAAGACTGAGCCACCCAGGTGCTTCTTTTGATTAGTGATTTGATTTGCATAGTTTTGTTGCCTCTTTATTTTCAACTTTCTATGTAGTTGTGTTTTATGTATCTTTTGTTAGGAGTATATATCTATATTTGTTTCTGTTTCTGCTTTTTACCTGCCCATTTGTTTTACTTCTTTTTTTATTACTTTAATCTGTGGCTCTTTTTACAAATGAGATTAACCTATTTATATTTTTGTTTCTACTCATACATTTTGATTTATTCCATTAATGCTATTTTGTGCTTTCTGATTACCACAATATGCTTTGCTTTCTTTCCCTTTCCTCTATCTTGATGAGTCTGTAAGATTCATATATTCTCCTTTCTATACTGGGGTGATATGAAAGCATATTAAAGTTACATTTTCATATAAATATTTAATATACAATGGTTAAGGATACAAAGTTCCAGATATGTAAAATGAATAAGTTCTGGAGATCTATTTGTTAAGAGAGTAGATTTCAGGCGCTCTGACCAAAAAAAATAAAAAATGAAAAAGGAGAGGAGGAAAGAGAAAAACAAAAGAGAAAAATAGGTAATTAAGTTAAAGAGATGGATATGTTAATTGGCTTGATTGTAGTAATCATTTCACTATGCATATGTATATCAAAACATTATGTTGTATACTTTATAAATTTTTTTAATGTTTTATTTATTTTTGATACAGAAGAGACAGAGCATGTGGGGGGGGGTGTCAGAGAAAGGGAGACACAGAACCGGAAGCAGGTTCCAGGCTCTGAGCTAGCTGTCAGCACAGAGCCCGATGCAGGGCTCGAACCCACGAACGTGAGATCTGACCTGAGCCAAAGTCGGAGGCTTAACCGACTGAGCCACCCAGGTGCCCCATGTTGTATACTTTAAATGTATATAATTCTTAGTAAAGCATAAAAGAATTATACAGTAAAAAAAAAACCAAAATAATTTGCAATATATATATTTATATATATATATATATATCCATTATCTAATGGATCCTGAAGTATTTAATATCTCTATTCCTTTCTGACAAACACAGACCTGTTCTACTTTAGCTACCTGCAAAAATTTTACTTGCTATTATTGCTTAGTGATCCAATTTTATCTTTTATAAATAGCATATTTTATATTTCAATAACAATAGTTAATTAAAATTTCCAAAATATCATAAATTATTTATTGCTCAGGGCTTAATTTTTGTCTTAGTAAAATTAATTCTGGAGAATTTTTAAAGTTCAGTGAAGGAGTGACAGTGATAAAATCTATTTTTTTTGTCTGCACTGTTTTTTTATGTGTCTACTCTTAACAAAAAGGATAATAATTATTATTATTAGTTGGTGACTTTATTTAAAGAACAGAATGGATATATACATGTGAATCTACAAATATCATGCCCAGAGGTCTTATCAGTCATCACTTCTATGTTCAATAGTCTTTATCATAACTATATCATGAGATTCCTATAAACACGAGGGGAGAGAGGACAGGTTATGAATAAAATATTCTTGAGGTGCCTGGTGGCCCAGTGGGTTAAGGGTCCAACGTTGGCTTAGGTCATGATCTTGTGGTCCCTGAGTCTGAGCCCAGAATCAGGCTCTGTTCGGCCAGCACAGGCCTGGAGCCTGCTTCTAATTCTGTGAACCCTTCTCTCTTTCTGCCCTTCCACTGCTCACACTCTGTCTCTCTCTCTCTTGCCTCTCTCTCAAAAATAAATAAACTTTGAGAAACTATCATCTCCTATATATTCAAAATTTAGAATTGTTTTTAGTGTTTACTTATTTTTGAGAGAGAGAGAGAGAGAGAGAGAGAGAGAGCGAGCGAGCGTGAGGGAGAGAGAGTGTGCACATGCACGTGAGCAGAGGAAGGGCAGAGAGAGAGGGAGACGACAGAATCCGAAGCAGACTCCAGGCTCTGAGCTGTCAGCACAGAGCCCAGAGCCCGACATGGGACTCAAACTCACAAACTGTGAGACCATGACCTGAGCTGAAGTTAGAAGCTTAACCGAATGATCCACCGGGTGCTCCTGGAATTTTTCTTTAAATCAAAATTTCAGATAATGAAAATTACTTACTGGGATTTTTTTTTCTTATATCAAAGTACAAAGGAAACATGCTTTTTCGTCATCATTTTGAAATACATTGGGATTCCTTATCTTTAACTGTATAAAGTTACTTCCTCTTGATTTACAAAGTGTTAATTTCAGATCTGAAATACCCTGGAGAATCCTTTAAATGGAAACTTCATAAAACATTGTTTAGGGCAATATAGTATTAGACAAAGAAGAGAAAATGGAGGGGTAACATTTAAAAGAAAATAGGCTTTCCAGTATGTGTTAAAAGTGATGAGCATAAGAAATCCTACAGTTCCTGGAACCAAAAGTTGAAAATAACTGATAATCCTGATTATTCTAATCAAGACCTTTTGTTAGCTTGATATTAAGCAATCTTAAACAGAAAACAATTGAAATGATATGATTTGCTTTTAAGGAATGAAACAGATTTAAGCCACAATGAAATGATTTCAATTGGAGCATTACTTTGATAATAATTTTAAATTGCCTTTGTTGCTGACAATTTCAAATGAGCCTGTCCGACCAGTTCTTTTCATAGATAGTTTTTAATACAATCAAGCATCAGGATTAGAGTAACATTAAAAGGTTCTTTTCTCAGGTCTCTACTTAATGATGCTTTAAAAAGCCTAAAGCAGGTGATATAATTAAATTTTGTGTAGGTATGATAAAAAAGTGAATATATATATTCCATTGCTTAGACACAGAACAAAAGGAAGGCTGAAACATATTTGGATTGATACATTTGCACTATATTTGATTTGGTCAGACTATTTAGGTTTTTTACTGATAGTAGTTAGAATTTATTTGCTCTGTAATAGATAATTTTATTTGTTATAAAAGAGCTAGAAAACCCATGCTGAGAGCCATTTCCTCCCGATATGATGTTCTTCTTTTCCCAAAGTGCCATAAACTCATATAGAATCTTGTAAGCAACTCATCATTTGACAAGTCATATATTATAGTGTCTCCTACTCAGGCTATTTCATCATATTAGAATGTTAGATTCTTAATTTTGAATAAAAAATAAAGAATCAAGTCTGGGAACAGCATGTGGTATATTAAAAAGTTTCTTGAAGCTTAGAAATACAAAATACATTGCCCAAAGTAAAAAAGACAGTCTTTACCAAATCTGGGACATGAATCCAAATCTTTCTGATGCCAAGTGCTTAACTTTTACACTCTTGGGTTTCATAATGTGTCCATCATGGTCCGTCTTTTGCCCTGTATTGCAAAGCCAAGGTTGGGTGTTACTAATCTATCCACCCTCTTAATGGACACAGAATGCACATAGCCCAAGGCTTACACATTTTTTGTCCTTTGGCTCTTCTTCTGTGTTTGTGTATTTACTGACAACCCCGAACAGCAAGAGCAACTATTGCTAAGCATGCTTATATGATAAAACATCCTAGGGTTGAAATCAATGCAACTGAAGAAGTGCAAAGAAGAAAATCTCTGTGAATTTCTACTGCCTGAATATATCTTGTTGAATAGCCCACTTTTCATTAACTTTCTGTTGCCAACTTGTTTCTCCACTGGGAATGAAAACTGATATGCCGATATGAGTAAAGTTTAAATAATAATTATAATTCTGGTTTATACAACACATTATAATTTATAGAGTGCATTGAAATACATTATCTGTTCTATCCTCAATATCTAAAGGGTATACAAGGCTATTAATTCTATTCTCATTTTACAAATATGTAAATCAAGTTTCAAGAAGATTAAAAACTTATCAAAGGTTATGTGACTGAAGAATGGCAGTTCCTGGACGAAATCTTTTAGCTCCCATGTCAAAATTCTTTTATTTTCTTTAAATCTTCAGAGGAAATGAAAGTTAATGATTTTTTTACCTGAGATTAATAATGGATATTATATTGAAAATGTTATGAGTTGCCCTAGGTGAAGACACATTATTTTTTATTTAAATATTTTCTTCCTTTTTAAAAGAAACTCAGTTGAGATGAAGTTGACTTACTCCCTCCAAAGGCTAAATCCTAATCTTGAACTGGATTTTTTAAAAAATATTTTTTATTTATTTTTGAGAGACAGAGAGAGACAGTGCGAGCAGGGGAGGGTCAGAGAGAGGGAGGGAGGGAGATACAGGATCTGAAGCAGGCTCCAGGCTCTGAGGTAGCTGTCAGCACAGAGCCCGGTGCGGGGCTGGAATCCAGGAATGTGAGATCATGACCTGAGCCGAAGCCGGACGCTTAACTGACTGAGCCACCCAGGCGCCCCTTGAATTGGATTTTTGAATTGAATTATGTGGTGTATAATAAAACTTTGGTCAGTAATTCATGAGAAACTTCAATGGTAGATAGGAGGTATTGTGAGTAATCCAGTCACATTTAAAATCAAACATACAGAATGAGACAGCTTTTTAAAATTATTTATTTATTTTGAGAGAGACCGTGCACACGTGCCAGTGGGGGCGGGACAGAGAGAGAGAGAGAGAGAGAGAGAGAGAGAGAGTCCCAAGTAGTCTCCGCATCGTTCGTGCAGAGCCCAACGCTGCGCTCAATTTCCCAAACCCTGAGACTATGAACCTGAGCCAAAATCAAGAGTCAGATGTTTAACTGACTGAGCCACCCAGGCGCCCTGAGACAGCTTCTTTAGAATAATGTTGCATCCATCTTGCAAAGAACTTCCACCCTTTGTAAGGATGAAAGGGCATCTGAACATTCAGGATAAAACTTAGGTTTTCAACAGGGTCTTTGAGTCCTTCAGGAAACTACTCCTGTGCTAACCTTACCTTAGGTTCTGTTATGTGAGATACGAACCACTCCTGATTGTTTAAATTTGACTGTCTAGAAATTTGTTTCTGTTTAGAAACATATAACCTGATAAAATAAGGAGTTTATTAAAAAAAGAAAGATGAATGAGCGCTATGTACATACAATAATTCCTAAAAATAAAGTTTCATTTATTTTACATACTATTTTACAGAATATATACATATTTTCAGCAATATGGATTATTGTTGCTTATTGACTGCAACTTCAATGCTACTTCATTGGCATAAGCTGTTATTCATATTTTCTTAGGTTTGTCATACCAGTACTTTATTTAATTTGAATTTGATCTCTTAAAATACAAAACTTAGTGGGATCCAGAAATGAGATACTAAGGATTTTTTTTAATGTTTTATTTATTTTTGATACAGAGAGAGACAGAGCATGAGAAGGGGAGGGGCAGAGAGAGAAGGAGACACAGAACCGGAAGCAGGCTCCAGGCTCTGAGCTGTCAGCACAGAGCCCGACGCGGGGCTCAAACCCACGAGCATGAGATCTGACCTGAGCCGAAGTCGGAGGCCCAACCAACTGAGCCACCCAGGCGCCCCGAGATACTAAGGATTTTTTAAAGGATATTTATTATTTTATGTGGCCAAATATCCATACATAGCCCATTTTAGACTGAAAATTATCTCCCTTAAAATATAGTTAATTATGAAAACCTGAGTGAAAGAAAACACATTTTAAAACTTACATGTGTTTCAACTATAGATTTTTGATTTTACAATTTGTTTGGTTCAAATTTGAAAGAGTTATTCAGAGTGAAGTCTGCCAATGATAAGTTTTTGTTGTTGTTGTTTTTTCCTGACATACTTGGACTAAATTGAGGTAATTAGATTGCTACTTAATATATTTTCTCATTGATTTTTAATGTGTGAGACTGTATGTGGAAGCTAAACTTCTATTAAAGGAACTGACAGATGAAGGGGAATGGATGGGAAGATAAAAGTAATTTTTCACTCTATGCTGAAGTTTGCATCACCATGATCACAGAGTGTGGCTTCTAGTTTCACATATAGTCTAGTACTCATTAACATTGGTGGAGATATGCACTTTATTTTCCTATGAAACCTTATATTTTTTTAACCATTACATCTATTTTTCGTGCCCCTTGGATAATTAATACTTTTCACCTTATGCTTTATTCAATAACAAATCAAAACCAGATTATTTTCAAAGTTTGTGTTATTAATTGGTGTTACTCTATGTTATGCCCAATGCATGCCATTTTGCCAAGTTATCGTGTCCATTTATTCATTTTTCCTGAATTCACTATGATCGTTTTAACAATATCTTTATCTAGATCTTAACCCATTTCTTGGATTTTTTTCATTAAATTATCTAGTTCATTGTTTCTTTTGTTATGCAGGAGCTTTATGGTTTGAAATGGTCCCACATGTCTATTTTTGCTTTTGTTTCCTTTGCTTTTAGTGTCATAACTAAATTATTATTGCCAAGACCAAAGCAAGAAATTTTTCCCTGCCAAGAAATTTCTCCCTGCGGTGCCTGAGTGACTCAGTTGGTTAAGCATCCAACTCTTGGTTTTGGCTCAGGTCATAATATCATGGTTTCATGGGTTCAAGCCCTGCCTCGGGCTCTGCCCTGACAGTGCAGAGTCTGCTTGGGATTCTCTCTTTCTCTCCCTGTCTCTCCCCTCTACCACTTGTGCTGTCTCTGAATTTCTCAAAATAAATAAACTTTAAAAACTTTATATATGTATATAAATTAAAATTTAAAAAATATTAAGAAAGTTTTTCCCTGGTTTTCTCCCACGAGGTTTTGTGGTTTCAGGTTATGTTCATGTCTTTAACCCATTTTGAGTTAATTTTTGTGAGTGATGTAAGATAGGGGTCTAATTTCAATCTTTTGCATGTGATTATTTAGTTTACACAATATCATTTATTGAAAAAAATGTTCTTTCCTCACTGTGTATTTTTAAAAACTATATGGTTGACTGTATATGTTAGATAGTCCACAAGTTCGTGGAACAGGAAAAAATATTTGCAAACCACCTATCTGACAGGAAAATAATGTCCAAAATATATAAAGACCTCATACAATTCAATAGCAACATGCAAATCATCAATTAAAAAAAAAGGACATAGGAACTAAACAGATATTTTTCCAAAGATGACATACAAATGGTCAACAAGTATAAGAAAAGATGCTCAACATCACTGATCATGAGGGAAAGGTAAAACAAAGCCACAATAAGACATCACATTACACCTTTTAGAATGGCTGTCATCAAAAAGACAAGAGATAAATATTGCAGAAGAGGTAGAGGAAAGGGAACCCTTCTGCACTGTTAGTAGGAATGTAAGTTTGGTGAAGCCACTATTAAAGACAGTATGGTGGTGACAGTTCCTCAAGAAATTACAAAAAGAACCACCATTTGCAATCCCTATCAAAATAATACAGCATTCTTCTCAGGGCTAAAACAAACAATTCAAAAATTTGTATGGAGCCAAAAAAGACCTCGAATAGCCAAAGCAATTTTGAAAAAGAAAACCAAAGCTGGAGCCATCACAATCCCAGACTTCAAGACATATTACAAAGCTGTAATGATCAAAACAGTATGGTATTGGCACAAAAACAGACACTCAGATCAATGCAAAAGAGTAGAGAACCCAGAAATGGACTCACAACCGTATGGCCAACTAATCTTTGACAAAGCAGGAAAGACTATCCAATGGAATAATGACAGTCTCTTCAGCAAATGGTGCTGATAAAACTAGACAGTGAGATGCAGAAAAATGAACTGGACTACTTTTTTATACCAGACACAAAAATTAATTCAAAATGAACATAAGACCTAATCATAAGACAGGAAGCCATCAAAATTCTAGAGGAGAAAGGAGGCAAAAATCACTTTGACCTCAGCCACAGCAACTTCTGACTCAACAGGTCTCCAGAGGCAAGGGAAACACAAGCCAAAAGGATCTATTGGGACCTCATCAAAATATAAAGCTTATACACACAGCAAAGGAAACAATCAGAAAAACTAAAAGGCAACTGATGGAATGGGTGGAGATATTTGCAAATGACATGTCAGATAAAGGGTTAGTATCCAAAATCTATAAAGAACTTATCAAACTCAACACCCAAAGACCAAATAATCCAGAGAAGAAATGGGCAAAAGATATAAACAGACACTTATCCAAAGAAGACATCCAGATGACCAACCAACACATGAAAAAAATGTTCAACATGATTCATCATCAGGGAAATACACATCAAAACCACAATGAGATACCACCTCACACCTGTCAGAATGGCCAACATTAACAATTCAGGCAATGACAGATGTTAGCGAGGATGCAGACAAAGAGGATCTCTTCTGCACTGCAGACTGGTGCAGCCACTCTGGAAAACAGTATGGAGTTTCCTCAAAAAGTTAAAAATAGAACAACCCATCGCCCAGCAATTGCACAGCTAGGTATTTATCCAAGGGATATGGGCATGCGGTTTTGAAGGGGCACATGCACCCCAATGTTTATGGCAGCACTATTGACAATAACAAAAGTATAGAAAGAGCCCAGATGTCCATCGATGGATGAATGGATAAAGAAGATGTGGTAGATATAGATTAGATATGGATAGATATAGATATATAGATGGAACTCGAGGGTATTATGCTAAGTTAAGTTAGAGAAAGACAAATATATGACTTCACTCATATGAGGAATTTAAGCTATAAATCAGATGAACATGAGGGAAAGGAAGCAAAAAGAATATAAAAACAGGGAGGAGGACAAAACATAAGAGATTCTTAAATATAGAGAACAAGCAAAGGGTTGCTGGCAGGATTGTGGGAGGGGGAATGGGCTAAATGGGTAAAGGACATTAAGGAATCTACTCCTGAAATCATTGTTGAAATCATTGTTTAATTTAGGTGTAAATTAAAAAATAACAAAAAAGTAAACAAATAAAATTTTAAAAAATAAGAACAACTATGATGAATGGATGTCAAAGGAAAGAGTAGCCAATTTGAAAGGCCTACCAATGGCCAAAGCTAGAAAATTTTAGCAATAAAATAAATTAGCATTGAATATAACTCAAAGTACAAAACATTTCCATGAGTCCATACTGATATAAATAAATAATAGAATAAATTAGTAAATGGGAAACAATACACAAATTTTCCATGTAAAAGAATCCAAAATAATTTACTCCATCTTCTAAACAGAGCATCATTTCCAACAGTGCAGTGTCAGCTGCATATAGTGACTTCCTTCCCCAGAGTACAATGTGGAAAGTGGAGGGTGAGTGGGAGAGTAACTCTACAGTTAAGAACCTACCTATTACCTCAGTCAGATGACCAAAGTTCACACCAACAGTGATAGATCATGCCAAGAGTATGAACCCACAATATGGATGTGATGAAAATGGTAGATTTAACTCAATGGTCTTCTTCCCCAAAACACATAACCCTAATTTAATCAGAGAGTGACATCACGACAAAAGAATAGAACTACCATTTGATCAACAGTCCCACTTCTGGAAGTATATTGAAAGGAAATGAATTCAGTATTGTGTTCATAGTAGCCAAGATATGGAAACAACCTAAGTGTCCATCTATGAAAGAATGGAGACAGCACACAAGCATGCAAGCAAGAAAAAAGAAAAGAAAAGAAAAGAGTAAAGGAAGGCAGGCAGGAAGGAAGATATCTACACATACATGATAAAATATTATTCAGCTACAACAAAGTCTGACATTTGTGAAAACAGAGATAGACTTGTCCTTGAGGACATTATCTTAAATGAAATAAATCAGACATAGAAAGACAAATACTATTTGATCTCACTTATGTGTAGAGTCTAAAAACACCTAAGTCATAGAAATAGAAATTAGAAGGGTAGTTTACAGTGGCCAGAGGTGTGAGAAATGAGAGGGTGTCAGTCAAAGTGTACAAAGTTCCAATTATAAGTTCAAGGCTCTATGAGGCAACATGGTGATATAGTTAACAGTACTGTATCGTAAACGTAAAGGTTACAAACAAAGCGGATATTGAAAGTTCTTACTCCGAAAACAAATGATAATTATGTGAGGTGATCGAGGGGTTAATTAGTCCTATCATTGTAATCATTTTGCAATATATATAAGTAAATCAATTATCACATTGTACACCTTAAACTTTTACAATGTTATATGTCAATTATATCTCAAGGAATCTAGAAAATTATCATTAGTTATGTATTTATACAAAAGCTATAGCTTTTTGTATATTTTATTATGTGATCTTATAGTCACTTTTCAGTTGAATCTTCTAGACTGACAATTTTGACATATGTCAAAAAGAGATCTGATTTATCCACACTATTAAAACTATCTACACTATTGGATTAAAGTTCCTTATCTAATATTACTGAACATCAGTTCCAATTTTCTTGTCAATGGAAAGCTGTACTTCTTTTATTAATGGCATTTTTTGATCTACTGGATCACGGCCACTACCTGTCTTCACTCTTCTTGGCCCTCTGACTAGTGAAGATGACTCTGTCAGACAAAACTCTGTTGGTTTTAAGGAAAAATTAACCATACTGACTTAAGCATAGAAGAGCATGTGCTATTGGCAGTTACTACGCTTTACTGCCAATATCATCCCCAGATTAGATTACTTTTCAAAGCCTAAAGTAGAACTCAGAGACCGATTTGTCCATTAGTCCTTGCTCACTGTAACATAAAGTAGGTTTGTTGGTCTAGAATCCTCAGAAGTAAATTCTAGCAGAAAAAGAATGCAACCCAAGGTTTTCAGGCTTAAACTAGCCTTTTCTGCCTTTCTATACACCAAAGCATTATAGAAGTTATATTATTTTCATATCTTTGTCAATTTGCTGTGCTAGTGCAGAGTTTCTCTTATTTTAAAATTTAGCAGGTCGTTTCCTTTGGAGGGTGCTTCTAGGGTGTGAGCGGAGTGGAGAATCAAATATTTATGTGTATACTTAGGTTACCACGTTTCCCTAGAAATCTTCCTATGCCTTTTGGAAAATAAGAACACTTTTAGCCCTAAGGTATTTATTTTTCATGTTTTGAATGCTTATTAAAATATAGTTTCCCATTTGCTTTTAAGTCATTTCATTTATACTTCTATTTTATCTATTGAACATACAGAGGGTTTTTTGCTTTTTTGTTTCTTTTTTAAGTTTGTGGTCTTTTTGCTGGTGGTATAAGCTTAAATTCCATGTTCTCAGACAAATATTTGAAAGGCACTCGCTTTTAGGCATTATTTTCAGAAATTGTCTCACTCAACAATTTGAAATGTTCTCTCAATTACAGAAGACTCTAAACTCTGAAAAAAGCTTTTGGTGCACCATTATATATATATATGCATTAAGCACTTACTTTTCTTGTTTAGAATGATAACAAAAGGTATACTTAATAACAAGATAAAAAAAACACTTCAACCAATCAATAAAGTATAATGACAATTGTAGCTTCTCCCACACTTGTTTTCCAGTGTCTAGTAGACAAAACTATTGATTTTCAGTTTACCTTATATTAAAATGTGATCTTAATAATTTATAGTAATTTCAATAAATTGCTGTTTTGACTTTTCTATTAGATCCATCATATAATCATATAATACCATTAAATGTTATGCCTGATACAAATCATGGTCATCAGTTCTGAGGCATGATGGGAGAAATTTTGCAAGGTAATCCACAACTGTGGTAAGAAACGGTTTGTATATCTGAATATGCAGATGCAAAAAAACCAATTACACCATCGTTATTCTTTTTCTCTTATCTTGAGTTAGAAAAATGTGAAGTGGAGATCATTTGAGGCATTATTTACATGCAATGCATGTGGCCATCACAGAAAAAGTATTCCATTCCATTGTTCCCCTCTAGCTTCCTGAAGGAGACAGAGGAAAACATATCAGAGACTCTTCCCTCAGTATCACAGGGAGTGTAAAGGACATGCACATACAAACAGATAAGTAAATTTTGTTGCCACTCTGTTACATTTAGGTATGCAAAAATTCTCCTTGGTACCAAATCGAGGTTGTAGGTGTTCATAAATTTTAGGGGAGAATTTGAGGAAGACAAAGCAGTTTATTTCTAAGTTCTGAAGGCAGATCATCTTGCTATTTCTGATAACCACACCCTGGCCCTGAAGTCTCATTGGTTTGTTGTTTGCCTTTGTTCTTCCTAAACCTTTGAGAAGGTGCCTTCTCTGATTAAGCCTGCCAGTCTTTAGAAGTGTTCCCAGGAGTTCTTTCATTTAAAGTTATCATTTTATTTCGTTTTATTCGTTTGGCAACACAGTTCATCGAGTTAAAAAAAAAAACCCTGTAGTGAAATTAATATAAAAAGTTAAGGTTTTAAGACATTGGCAAGAGAATTTGGAATTAACGTGCCTGTCTTAAAGTGGCTTGCTGTTGATTAAATATCTAAATCAAGTGCCTGATTTCGGGAAATTCTTCTGTATTCTGTGTAGGAGTTTAACTGCCATCTTATTTCATAAGGTCCACAGCAGGGTCTTTAGCTCACTGAAGTGTCAGAAGTGTTGTAATAGGACTTGTTTCTATAAACTTTAGGTTATAAATATCAAGGGTAATACCGTTACTCATACTAAAAATTGAGGAAAATGACTAAAAATCTTCTTGCAACCCATAAATCTTTCTACAAAGGTAACAGAGAAAGAAAACACTTTTATTACTGAATACGTGTTAAACCAGAGTGTGAGGCACGTCACCGACAACCTACAAAGAGACCACAAAGACTGAAAGAAATCTCTATATTTTATAGCTCAGGAGACGTAACCTGCTACATGCATGCTTTCCAGATAAACAGTAAGTAATCCTCAAGCACAGGAGTGGAGAGCATCATGTGCCATACATACTCCTTTCTAAGTTTACCTGGTAATTGGGGTAACCGTCCGTATACCAAAGGAAAAACAAACTCCCTGTGTCATTATCACAAGAGGTGGTTTTGTTACTTTAAGAAAGATGCCCTCCCAAGTTGGGCTCCTACCCTGTGAGAGAAACTGGGACTTCAGCGCACCCTCTTCCCCGTTTCCCTTTCAAAGGGATGGTGCGCAGGTCTTTGAGAAAGTCATACTGGGATTATGGAGCCAAAAAAGGCCAGCTGACAAAAGGCCTGTCCAGTTTTCAAAGCATTTATATACATTTCAAAGAGATGAGAAAATACTTACAATTACAGGTTTTCTAAGGCAAAAGCTCTGAGGAAATAGAGGGAAGGAAAGTCTCTTAACTAAACTACATTTTTAATTTTTATTTGTCCTTACAGTATTTATTCATTCATCCATTCTACATTCTAATAAATAAAAATAATCTTTATTTAAAAATAGTTTCAAATGAAAATTTAAAAAAATAATACATGATGCTACTATATTCTAGGCATTCTTTGGGTGCAGAAAGTAAATTGTGAACCCATTTTATTTAATGATAGGAGAGAAGCAATGATTAAAATGAAAACAGACTTTAACCTAATAGTGGCATTTCTGATAGGTCTTCAGTGTGCCTTTTAATGACTCAGTTTGGAATAAATATATGAATCTGACATGAAATGAGTCTTTTTTGCCTCCTTAAGTTAAAAAAAGTGTATATGTGTACTATATACTATACATATAATAATGTCAAATCATTGTTATACTCCTGAATTTAATGTAACATTGTGTGTTAACTCTACTTCAATAAAAATTTTTAATGTAATAAAAAGAATATAAATACAGCAGGCAACAATGATTTGTAATACTGGAACTAGGCACTGTTAGGAAGAAATTGAAAACTAAATGAACAAAGCAAAATTTATCAAGCTCAAAAGTAGCAATTTCTGTAGCTCTATGAAGCAAAGCTAGCTGTGACACGCAGACCATGGCTATCTGATTAACACTACCTCAGCAGGTGCATTTCTTTAACTCCGCAATTACATTTTGCTGAAGTACTAAACCTCAGTACTGAGACTCTTCTGTATAGATCGAATTATATTGAAATCTATAACCACGTTGTATATGCAATGCCATTGTTGAATATATTTCCATAACTAGAAATTAGATTTCACAAGATAAAGATATATTTTCTCAGCATAGAATTCAACATAACATTTATAAAGCACTGGAATCCAAAAATATATTGTGACCATTTACGATATCTATCTGTATCATGTGTGCCTTATGTACTGAACAGTGATTGTCTGTTACTATCTTGTTTAAAATCTATTTACTACTCACATCAAAATACATACAAATAAGTACTTTTTTTTCTTTTCTTCTTTTTTTTATTTAAAAATTTTATTATTTTTTTACTATATAAAGTTTCATATTTTGTAACATATGCAATTATTTTCCATCATTTACAATACAGTAGTTGCAATGACACTCCAAACAGAAAAGCAAAGTAAAAAATCAAAACACTAACTTCTGTTTCATGTAATTAGACTTATACAGAAATTAGAAGGTTAAGTAACAACTAGTTAATCACCTAATTTCACAGCTATCTGAAGGGGCAATCGTTATATAGCAGCTTATCTATGATACATTCAAGATACATGATACAATTTATTACTTGTTCATAGGCTACAACACAGCCTGCTTAGTACTTTTAAAAAAATCATTCTTTTAAGTGACTAATTTATGCTAGTGGTGCAGGTTTAAAAACACACTGAAAAGAGTTTGGAAATGCAAAAGCTTTTTCATGTCAGAAATCATTACAAATTAAATTTCCCAATGGCCAGCAGAATGTCTATTTTTGGTTAGGTGTGATATCACAGGGCCAAATAGTGTACCTTAACTAACAGATTCTCAATAAATATTATTAAATCAAAACCAAATAAAATATTAAAATGTGGAAGTGAATGCTTTAAGGGTATCCATAAAATATTTAGGGTTTTGTTAAAGAAAATCTGAAGATATCATAAATTTACTTATCAAAAGATTAATTCACACAGTAAAATGTACATAATATATATGTAAAAAATAAAAGTACGGTCTGAGACCAATATTAATTTTTTATCTAACGCTTGGATAATATTTTGTATATTTCAAAAGTTATATCAGTTTTCAATATAACTTCTTAAATGTTAATCTAATTGCTTATTTAAAAATTTTAATGCTTATTTATTTTTGAGAGAAAGAGGGCATGAGTGGGGGAGGGGTAGAGTGCAAGGGAGACAGAGAAAGTAATTATGACATTGGGTATTTATGTTAAAAGGATAGATGATAATATCAGAAATTCTTTGGATCAAGGCTTATAATCTCAATGTTTAAACTCCTAGAAGTTCAATGGATGAAATTCAGTCAATTTGTGAAATCTGTGAAGTTTTCAATAATATTTTGAGTATATATACATTTATGGAGAGTAGGAAATGTTAATAACATTCTTAATTTTTTTTAATGTTCTATCACTATCAAAAATTTAACCATTATTCCCTCAGTTCTGTGTTCTTCAAAGTATGGTCCCCAAACTAGCATAAACACACCTGGAAACATGTTAGCAATGTGACTTCTTGGGCCCCCCTCAGATCTAGTGAATAAAAAACTCTGAGGGTAGGGTCATATAAGTTGTATTTTAGCAGCCTGCTTTCCTGATGACTCTGATGCATACTAACGTTTGCCTAACTAATGGCTGGTGTCCAGTCCAACAACTGATAACCCTGGATTCAAATATCAATCGCCTGGAGAGTTAAAGCAGAAATATCAAATCCCAGAATACATGCTGAATCCATAAAATCAGAATCCAGAGAGATAAGAAAGATAAGACCCAGACATCGGTATTTTTTCTTTAACAGTCTCTACTGTATTTCATTTCAGTAAATGTTGACAACTGTTGGTCTGGTTAAATATATTTTTTTCTTAATGTTTATTTACTTTTTGAGAGAGAAAGAAAGAGCAAGCACATGAGCAGAGGGAGGGGCAGAGAGAGAGAGAGAGAGAGAGAGAGAGATTCTTAAGCAGGCTCCATCCCACCAGCACACAGTCTGATGCCAGGCTCCATCCCACAAATGAGAGATCACCACCAGAGCCAAAATCAAGAATCAGATGCCCCACAGACCAAGCCAGCCAGGAACCAAATATTTTTTTATTTCAACAGCTAACTTTTAACTATTACTTTCAAGTTAGCAAAATAATTTTAATCAACACCCTTACCTGCCCACCAGTATTAGAAGGTTAAGACCATAAATATTCAGATGTCTAAATATCTAAAAGTTACAAATCATCTTACTTTTAAAATATACTCTATTTTTCTTCCTTGACTAACATACCTTCATAAAGACAAAACCAAAATACACAGGTAAACCTATTTTTAAAAATTTTAGTAACATTTGGGGGCACCTGGGTGGCTCAGTGGGTTGAGCATCGACTTCAGCTCAGGTCATGATCTTGCGGTTCATGTGTTTGAGCTCCACACTGGGCTCTGGGCTCTGTGCTGACAGCTAGCTCAGAGTCTGGAGCCTGTTTCTGATTCTGTGTCCCTCTCTCTTCGCCCCTCCTCTGCTCATGATCTGTTTCTCTCTGACTCTTAAATAAATAAATGTTAAAAATTTTTTTAAATTAATAACATTTGTTGAGCAATTATTTTATGTCAAGAGCCTACAATATTATTACATTTATTGTTTACAACAATTTTTAAGAGTAGATGATAGCCCCATTTAATTTATAAGGAAGAAAAGAGAAAGTTAGGAAATGAGCTAAAAATGAAACAGCTACTAGCCAAGCCCTAACTGACAGGACTGACCTTAGCTCTTCGCCTTATCTACCATCCTCAAAATCACTAAAATAATAATAGCATTTATCAAGGACAATATGGCAAGTATCATGTCAAGTTTTTTCTTTAGATGCATAGTGTTAGCACATAATAATCATAATGAGGTCATTATCCCCATTTCACATATGAGAACATTGAGGCAGAGAAAGTAAATGACTTGTTAAAGGTTACACAACTAGTCTTCTTTGAGGTCAAATTTGAATCCTGGCAATCTTACCCCTGAACTGGGAAGAAATCAGTGGAAATTTGTCACTGTAGGAGGTGAGAGTGCTTTAAAAACAGAAGACCTGCCCCAAACCCCTAGAGCAGGGCGTTTCCGTTTCCGCCACCTTCTCACACCAGCAGCCGTCCACAGGTGACAAATTCTTTTGAACCAGGCTGCTGGTTTGGCTCTATGTTTGCCTCATTTTGAGCTGATGTTCTCTTCTTAATCAGTTCTGGGCTTTTCTTACAATAACAAAAGATTCATCAGACTACTTTGCTAGGCAGTTAAAGTCCAACAAGCTTCTGCTGTTGTAGCCTAATCCTCTCCTGATTTGGTTTAGACTGGGCCATTATGACTGCGTCTTTGGTGTTGAATAAAAGATTCCCTGGAACTGTCTAGTATTTTAGGATCAGCGGAGTCAAAGTGAATTAAAACATTCCCTAAAACAGGATTTGCATGGCCCTCTGAATTGTATTTGTCTTTTGTACTACAAGAAGGGCAGTAGTTACTGGCTTCCAGTTTCTATACTGTGCTCTTAGGAATCTTTATTTACTAGTAATGCCTTGTAAAAGAAGCATCTCTTTTTTGAATAAAAAATAAGTTAGACTTTTAATACTTATGTCCATTGTAGTATGCTGCTTTGAAGATACTCTGAAGTAACTTAATTTGTTCATCCAGTATTTATCAATGCCTGTGAGCCTGTGAGGCAGAGCCAAATGGTGTGGAGTCTCTGCCCTCAAAATTCATGGTCTGGTGGGCTGAGGGCGCAGAGAGGCAGGGTGGTGAAAATGCAGAGCCAGAGGCCGGGCCAGGGTGTTTGGGTAATACAGAGCTCAACTCCCTTTCAGGTTTGTATTAATCTTCAGCATTTATGCTTCCCCTTCCCCCTATAGATTTGCCTTCTTACTTACATTTTTGTTTGACTTTAAGATTAGTTTCTCTGACCACCCGCATTCCCCATTAAGCACATGTATGTAGACTACTGGTAGGAGGAAGATGTGAGCAGGCGGAGAGGTCGTGGGGAAAGAAGTTACAGGAATGAATGATTCAGCAAAACCAGCTCTAAGTCTCCACCTCTCGGTTTCCTCATTTCCTCTTCTGTAAGAGATTATACCCACCTTCGGGTGGTTTTTCTTTCTCTTTTCAGTCTTTCCTAATAAAGTCTATTATGTTTGATCTTAATGTAGGCATCTGTGCTTTCTTTTGGTTATTGTTTGCCTGGAATATCTTCTCTGAGCCTTTCACATTCAACCTAACCATATTCTTAGATCTAAGGTGAGTCTCTTACAGACAGCAGATAGTTGGATCATGTTTTCATTTTTAGTGTCTTCTGCCTTCTCTTTCTTTTGCTAGGAGAGTTTAATCTTTTTACATTTAGGGTAATTACTGTTAAGAAAAAAGTTACTATTGTCATTTTGCTATCTGTTTTCTATAGCCTTATAGCTTTCTATTACAGGTATATGCCACATAGTCTTACTCATTCTTTTGCTGATGGACATTTGGTTTACTTCACTTGGTTTTTGTGAATAATACTGCAGTGAACATGGGTGTGCAAGTATCTCTAAGATCTTGTTTTCAATTATTTTGGTTATATAGCCAGAAGTGGGATTGCTAATTTATATAATAATTCTATTTTTAATTTTTTGAGGAACCACCAGACTGTTTTCTAGAGTGGATGTACTACCTTGCATTCCCACCAACTGCACCAAATTATCCACTTTCTCCACATCCTTGTCAACATTTGTTATATATACCTACCCAAGGTAGAGTCTTATTGTATATTGTTTTGTATTTCCCTAATGATTCGTGACAATGAAAATCTACTCATATATCTTTTGGCCATTTGTTTCTCTTCTTGAGTTTCTTTCAGTGAGCCTTCTAATGAATTCCTCACTTGGACTAAACTTAGTCCACATGTGGGATGCCTGGGTGGCTCAGTCGGTTGAGCGACCGGCTTTGGCTCAGGTCATGATCTCACAGTTCATGGTTTTGAGCCCCACATTGGGCTCTGTGCTGGCAGCTAGCTCAGAGCCTGGATCCTGCTTCCAATTCTATGTCTCTCTCTCTCTCTGACCCTCCCCTGCTCACGCTGTCTCTCTCTCAAAAATAAATAAAACACTAAAAAATATATATTAAAAAAATAAACTTAGTCCACATGAGCAGCTACCTTTGCAATAAAATAAATAATAATAAACATTGGCAGTTTCTATCATGCTACCATTTGTACTTTACAGTGAAAAGCAGTGAAGCTGGGACCTCAGGTAATGCAAATTATAAAGATTGTTTTCAACCATTTCCCTACAATAATTCTTAATTTTCTAACATGGTATTTAGCACACTTGATTGGAGATCTTTTTGGATTTGAAACCTGCTGGTGTCCCTAAACAATTTGGTATCTATGTATTATTACAGTTTTATGTTAACCATTTAGAATCATAGTTTCATCTTTTTACTTTTATTACCTTAAAAGATATGGGATATTTGAAAGAATCGAGACTATTTAAGAAATAAACCCCTAAGAGTACATAGATATTCCATAACCAACAGTTTGTGTTTTTATCATCATCATCGTCATCACCACCACCACCACTACCATCACCTTTATTATTGTTGCTATTTTGAGAGAAATACCTTATTTTGGGGAAAAATATTAAAAGGTTTTACCCCATAATCAGGATTATATTGATTTTGAAAGGGCATATTTGGAACGGGCTGCTTTGGTCTTTTGGCATACACTTTCTAATCAAATCTCCTTGATAAACAGTTAAGTCAGCCAAGCAATTATTTGCAGAAGAAAGTAAAAAAAGTAAAGGAAAAAAATCTGCTAAAAGTGGGAAGAAAACACTTACTTATTACAAATCAGACTGGCTAAAATATTTTGAAAAACAGAACAGTGCACATGGTTTGCTTTCCTTTTGAATATTTACAAACAAACACACAAGTCAACAGAGAGGGTCATGATGTAAAGTTAGATGGGATTTTATTGCCAAAGAAAATAAGAATGAGTGATTTTTTTTTCAGAGAGTGTGAGGTCAGAGGGAAATTTCACCACATAGAATGTTAAATTTATGTAATCATATCAACAATTGAATTTTGAGTGTTTACCAGTAAAGTAAGATATTATATTTTTAAATTGATGTTTGACTGTATTTTCTTTTAATTTAAATTCAAGTTAGCTAACATATAGTTTAGTATCAGTTTCAGGAGTTGAATTTAGTGATTCATCTCACATATAACACCCAGTGCTCATCCCAAAGTGCCCATTTTAATGCCCATCACCCATTTAGCCCATCCCCCCATCCACTTTCCCTCCAGCAACCCTCGCTTTGTTCTCTATATTTAAGAGTCTCTTATGATTTGCCTCTCTGTTTTTGTCTTATTTCATTTTTCCTTCCTTTTCCCTATGTTCATCTCTTTGTTTCTTAAATTCCACATGTGGGTGAAATCATTTATTTGTCTTTCTTTTGACTGACTTGTTTAGCTTACCAAGGGCTATGACCCAGCAATTGCACTATTTACCCAAAAGATACAAAAATGCTGACTTGAAGAGGCACATGCACCCCAATGTTTATAGCAGCACTATTGACAATAGCAAAATTGGAAAGAACTCAAGAGTCCACTGACTGATGAATAGATAAAAATGTGGTATGTATATATGATGGACTATATATACAATCAATCAAAAAGAATGGGTATATTTTAAAATTATGATAAAGACACTAAATAAATAATTTTGACATTACTTAGTTATTTGACTCTTTAAAGCAGGCATTATGGCAAAATCAACTACAGGTTAATGCTTATGAACACTGAGCCCTGACTGCATGCCAGGGGAGCCCTGAACCTATGCAACTCTTTTGATTTCCACAACAACCCCATGTCACAGTAACTCTTATTGTTCCTACTCTAGAAATGAAAGAGAGTAATACAAGGAGAGTGGAGACATTTGCTAGTAAATAGTGGACCTATAATTCCGAGTCTAGATCAATGCCTTTGCTCTTAGCCACTAATCCATATTCTATAACATTTAAGAAACTTAAGAACTTTAAGTTCAGCTTAATTCATGTTTAGATGGTCTTCAGTGACCATAACTATGTTGTATGAGGATGATGGTACAATTATTCAAATAAATAATTTAGGTAAATCATTGGTACAATAAGCACCAGTTTAAAAAAAGAAGGGCATCTAATATTTTCTGAAAGTCAATGTAGAAATACTTGCTCTCTCTCAGATTGTTTCATTTACGTCACAATCTTTTTAATATACCGAGGGCATGAATAAAAGACAAGGTGTGTAACTGAAGAAGTTATTAATGCCAAGGAAACTACTAACTCAATTCTCACCAGGGTCTGTTCTTCATATTCATACAGGGTTTAGAGATAACTGAAGTAACCTTTGGGCTTTTAAATCACATAATACCATCAGTTTTAGAGTAATTTGGAAAATCTTACCCACTTGTATTTTATATTCTTATTAAGAAAATGTTTACAAAAGCAAAATTTGCCCTTTTTAGAGAGTGGAAGATCTATAAAAAGATCTTAGATACATGTTTAGAATTTTGTACCATCATCTTTCTCTGAAGACATGACACCTGCTCTTTGTTCCAGTCTCTTTCTCTGCCCCGAATTCATGGCTGTCCATTTTATTTATAGTTCTGAAAGTACTTTCTGGCCTCCAGTGTCATTTCTATAGTAGACTCTGTTTCCATCTCTCTGTTTTCCAGCAATAGCTTCTCAAGATAATCACCCAATAGATTTCCCAATTGAGAGGAGATCTAAAAACCAAATGTTAATGCCGTTATCAAAATTACTCTCTATAAAATCAACCTTCTCAGATTTTAGCAGAACAGGGCATGCAGTGATCCCAATAAAGCAGTTGCCAGCAAAAAAACAAAAGCTATTATATATCTACAGGTGTAGGTAGATATACTTGCCTATAGAAAAATAAAAATCTAGAGCACACTTGGTAATTTTTCTAATGATTTATTAAAATCATTTATTAATTTTCTCTACACTATTATAAAATGGCATTGGTAAATCTCTTAACATTGTGAAAGTTTGCTTATTAGATTATTCTTTCAGCTCCTGTTGGTTTTCTGAGCAGTTACAGATCCCCTGGAGGGTTAATCAAAGATGTCTTAACACTCCTAATGGATTTTACATGGGCAGGCAATTACGAGAAAATGAAAGATAACAGTAAAATACCCTTTTAGAATTAAACTTCTCTTCAAGATACCGTCATTTTCCCTGGACGCAGGGGTACTATGTTTTTAGGAAGCTGAGACTTTCTTAGTTAAGTGAAAGTAACTATAAGTAAATATGTGTTTAGTATATTTGAGGCAATTGATACATTGATGTTATACTTTTAAACTTCCTCATAATTATGGGATTTGGTAATCCTTGTTAGTATGCCACCAAAATCTAGATCAAGATACAGTTCAATACATTTTGCTTTGGGGAATGCCAACAAGTTCTATATTAATTTCTTCATGCAGAAAACTTACTCATCCTGAGCACCTCCTATGAGCCAGGTATAGTGCTAAGCACTTCTTAGGTATTAGCAAAACGGCCTCTCAACCAATTGATGAGGTCCTTACTAGTGTGTCCTTTTTCCGGATTAGAAACTTGAGCCTCAGATTCCATCGCTGATAAGCAAGAGCGAGGCTCCTATTTGACTCTACTAGCTGAGCTCTTTATACTCTAATTCTACAGGTTCAGTTTTCTTTATTACACTATCATTTTTTCTTGGATAGTTTTGATTGTCTACTCCATCTCTTCTGAAACTTTTAATCTCTTTTAACAGGTTTGTTCTCTCTGTCTCTCTCTCTTCCTCCCTCTCTCCTTCCCTCTCCCCAACATTTTCTCCAAAACTATTTGATTAGATTTCTTCCTTCTCTTCTTTTCTAGACTTCTGTAAATTCTCTACATCTCTTCTCATTCTTTTCATTTAACTCCCCGACTTATTCAAATTTTCTTCTTTCCCATAGGAAATATATTTTTCTCTTTTTCTTTACTTCAATAGCTTCATAGTTTTCTTAACATACCCCTCCTTTCCTGTTAAAAGAATAGGCTATTCCAAAATAGATAAGCATATTTACATTATTCTAACAAAGTAAAAAAACAATATCTGAGTACCTATGAAAATGCTGGCACATGAAATCTCAAGGTACAATTTCTCAGGGCCTATATAGACCCCTGATTTTTCTAGAACTTTGAATTTGTAACAAGATACTTTTAGTTCGGTACATTTTTCAGCTGTGAATGACCACAAAAGTGTGTTGTTGATAAAAGGAGTATGCGTTCCCTTGATTAACTTAGCCACTCAAAGCATCATCTATCTATTGTTTATTGTTCCATTAACGTAACATTCTATTATCCCTGTGGTTCAGTGACCCCCAACACAGCCATACTGCCACTTATAAAGTGACTTGAAGATGCTCAGATACTTTTGTTTTTCACATGACTAATGGACACAACTAGCATTTGATAAGCAAGATCCAAGGATGTCAGAATATCTGCAAGATATATTTATTTTCAACTCATATTTCAAAATGTCAGATACCAGAAAAATGGACATTTCTGTTAATATTTGCCTGGGTGGCACAATCAGTTAAGTGACTTGTGATATTGGCTCAGGTCATGATCTCATGGTTTGTGAGTCTGAGCCCCACTCTGGGCTCTGTGCTAATCGCATGGAGCCTGCTTGGGAATCTGTCTGTCCTCTCTGTTCCTCCTCGACTTGTGCTCATTCTCTCTCAAAGTAAATAAACAACCTTAAAAAAATTAAATATAATTTTTGGTTATTTTGGTTATCGCTGATATAATCATAGTATATTATAAAAACAACACACATATTAAAAATTTTATACAAATTATACTTTAAGTTTTACCCTATTTTGAAATTTTACACAAAATATTAAAACTCAGAGCTCATCACTAGAATGTTTGTAAAAAAAAAAATATTCTTAAGTAGCCTTCACAATCAGCAAGGAGCCCATCGCGGAGTCTGAACTCACCACCCTGAGTTCAAGACCTGAGTTGAGATCAAGAGTCAGATTTTCAATTGACTAAGCCACCCAGGAGCCACCCCAAACTTCTTATAAAAGATATACATTATTATTTCATATAGAAATTACAGATTCCTGCAAAGTACTGTAAGTCACAGAGAATTGGCGGGGGGAGCTTATCTTGCCAGGCTTATTAGAACTGTTTTAGTATCATTGTAAAAAAATTCAAATGAAATGTAATGAAAGAAGACAACAGCCACTCCATGTTTTTCAGTAGGTGCTGCTGGTAAGGTTAAATATAATTCCTTGAAAAATTATATCCTACTGTATGCAGTGACACTGAGTAAGAGTTTGAATATCTCATTTCACAATAAGGGTTCTAAAGAAAACAGATTCAAAAGATTTTGTTTGCTATGCAGTATCTGGTAACCCATTTTAAATTAAATCAATGAAATTAAATAACCATTTAAATATTGCATGCTATCATATCTTTAAACATTTAAAATTTAAATGATGTCTTTAAATATTTTAAAAAGAGATAAGCCTCATTAAAATTATGCAAATTGTGAAATTAATAAACATATTTACATATTAAAAAAGACTTCCTTGTTGAGAGTATTTACTAATATTGAAAGATAAAAATAGACTTAAAATGTATTTCTAAATGACTTAGAAAATGATATTTCCTCTAATTGGATTATATTAAAAGATATGAGAAATAATAATACATCTTTATATAAAATATTTTTATTTTTTATACATAACTTTATATTTTATGTAAAATATAAAACAATACATCTTTATTTAAAAAATATAAGTGAACTTATAAGACAATGTTGTATGATTTAACATTTGACATGAATGTAAAACATGTTCCTCTACATTTTTATAAATGAAAAGAAGAAAGAAAAAACCTCTAATGGTATGATAAAATTTAATCAAATTACCAAAAATTTTGAATTTAAATAAAAATTATATTCCCAAGACCGATCAAGTATTGGCAAGGATTTAGAGAAAAAGAAAACTGCATGTCCTGTTGGTGAAAATGTAAACTGGTATAGCCACTGTGGGAAACAGTACGGTGCTTCCTCAGAATATTAAAAGTAGAATACCGTACAATCCAGTAATTCTACTTTGGGGAATTTACATAAACAAAACAGAAACACTAACTCATAAAGATAAATGCACCCTATGTTTACTCCAGCATTATTTAAATAGCCGAGATATAGAAGCAAATTAAATGTCCATTGATAGATGAATGGATAAAGATATGAGATATATATAAATATATATATGTAATATATATAATATATATAATATATACTGTATCCACATACACACAGAGACAATGGAGTTTTACTCAACCATAAAAAATGAGATCCTGCCATTTGCAACAACATGGATAGACCTAGGAGGTATTATGCTAAGTGAAATAAGTCAGACAGAGAAAGACCAAAACCATATGATTTTATGTGTATGTAGAATCTGAAAAATAAAACAAACGAACCAATTAAAAAACGCCAGGGAAACAGAAGTGTAAATATACATGACAAACCGTTGCCAGTGTAGAAGGGATTAGGGGGAAGAGTGAAATAGGTGAAGGGGATTAAGAGGTACAAATTTCCTTTTATGAAATACAAAAGTCACAGGGATGAAAAGTACAGCATAGGGAATATGGTGGATAAGATTATAACAACTTTGGATGGTGACAGATGGTGACGACAATCATCGTGGAGAACGCTCTGTAATGTACAGAACTGCTGAATCACGATGTTGTACATCTGAAACTAATACTGTATTTTCACAGTACCTAAAAAAAAAAAAGAAAACCAAAGCAATAGCTGAAACATTGGCATGAATGAACGAAAGTCATAAATAACTGTTTTGTGCAGTTACATCTGTTTTATGTTACAGTTGTTCTTTTTAAATAATAAAAACTGGTAGCAAAAGTTTCACCTTTGTAGCAGGACTTAGCGCTTTGAGGTAACCACTGACTAAAAAGATTTCCTTAAGAATTAAGAGATCTTATTCCCATTTCTTTTATACACACTGAATTACTTGTATCATATTTAACTACAAGGTATAAAGGATTTCAGTGCATAGAACTGTTTGTACACGCATCATACAACAACTGTTCAGAGAAAAACAGAGTTGTTGATAGTCCTTTCTATAAACTAAAAAATAGTATTTTTCTGAATAAGAAGCATCTCTTTCTTTATTTGCGGATATCATTACAAAAACCAATGACACTGGCAACAACAAAATGTTTTTGTGTGTTGAAGTCAGAGGCAGTTAACTCCAAAATGTTAAGGAAAACAGTATCTCACTACGAAGATATTTAATTTTACATTGTCTTTGCCACTTTGGATCATCTGTACATGCTTACAAAAAATATTATTAAATGAACAGATACATAAAATTGAAGAGTTTCACTGGATTTTAAAAACAAAGGTTGTTTTAAAATATTCCATAATATCACATATATATTTTAGATGTTGTCAAAATATGCTATAAAAACTACCTATTGAAAGTATTTTTAAAATATATCATATTAGGTTATTCCAAATATTTTTAATGGTCTTAAAATTATGATATATGTTAGGAAAATTACTTGTTAAAATTATTTTGGAGTTGCCTGATGTTCTCAATCTTATCCTAAAATCTACGGACAGACTTCTTTCTAGCCACTCACATTACTATTTGTATGTTGCTTAAGTTTATTTATTTATTTTTGAGAGAGAAAACACACACACTGCATGTGCATAGGGGAGGGGCAGAGAAAAAGGGCGGGGAGAGAGAATCCCTAGCGGGCTCTACACTCTAAGCACAGAACCTGGGTCTGAACCCATGAACTGTGTGATCATGACCTGAGCTAAAATCAAGAGCCAGATGCTTAACCTACTGAGCCACCCAGGTGTCCCAATTATATCTGTTTTTGTTTTAATTCATTCTGTATTCTACTTAATAAAGATTATAGTCTTTGAAGTCTTTAAAATGTCAGACACTGAATGCATGATTTTGATTTCAAGATAGAAGACATAATGGGAAAGAAGGTATCTAGGGTATTCTTGTTATCTCTTCCCAGGTCATAACATGAGACACTATTTTCTCACTAGACAGGTAAACAGGAGTCAGCTCATTTATGAAAATACTTGCTCATTTTCTCTATTTGTGATTGGTCTGTTTTCCTTGGTTAATGTAATCTATTTCAAATACGTATGCTATTTCATTACTTATCATTAATGCTTATTCGAGTGTCTTACTCTTATCTGGTTAATTTTCTTGTACTTATTTACAGAAGCTTACCGATCTTAATTTTCTTGTAGCCATACTTGTTAAATATAAGTAGGTGCAGGCATCTGGCCAATGCATTACATCTTCTAGTGGTCATGTTCAAATATTGATGCATTGGAATATATACTATTTTATTATAAATATTCCTAATGTCTTATTTATAGATATAGGGTTTATATTAGTTTCTTAAGGTTATTTGTGTAGGTACTAAAAATGAATTCATTTCAGCTAGTAAAAGTCACATTACAAAATACCCATTTTAAAGTCATGTTGCTTTTGATATGATGGAGAAGCTCTGATCTATTATCTGTCCACTGTAGTTTTATACTCAGTCTTAGCATGTAGCCATAATCTGTCTGTACAAGGCCCATTACTGTGTGTTTAAACTTTCTCATTTGGAATTAATGTTGGAAGGTGGCCTTCCTGATAAGTTTTCTCTTGGATTGTCTTGTCTTATGGGAAAAAAAGTCACTCAAAGTATATAAGGGCTAGAAGTCAATACCTTAAAGGGCGTATTTTTTTTAAATGATTTTATTTATTTTTGAGAGACAGAGACAGTGCAAGCAGGGGCGGGGCAGAGAGAGCGGGAGATTCAGGATATGAAGCAGGCTCCAGGCTGTGAGCCACCAGCACAGAGCCCGACGGACCTCAAGCTCGTGAATGTGAGATCATGACTTGAGCCGAAGCCGGACACTTAACTAACTGAGCCACCCAGGTGCCCCTTAAAGGGCATATTTAAAGGCATCTTAGAATCTGTTCTTTGAAAGGAAGTGCAGGATGCCTCATGAAAGAGACCATGATCGAGTGGTTTAAAACTTAACCATTTTGATGACGCACCTTTTAGCATATATATATATTTAGATTAATATATATATATTATATATATATATATATATATATAGAGAGAGAGAGAGAGAGAGAGATTGTACAAAAGGGAGACATAAGAGCCTTGTGCTCACAGCTTTGGGCCTAGGGAACTGAGTCTTTGATTCGGATTGCCTGGTTGACATAACTCTCTTCAGGTAAAGGAAGTCAAACTGAGCTTTTCTACCTTCATTTATCTTTACCAGCTGAAGCAATTTGGGCTGTGATGCCGATACTACTTTATTTGTAAATGATAATACGATTTGGGTGGCTTGGGAAATACAGGAGCCCATTTGACAAAACTCCTGCCCCCCTTTTCATTAAAATACATCTCAGAGCAAGTGGAAAGAAGAATTTGTTCACATGGGCTAATCAGCTGTACAGAGGAGGCAAAAGGGAGGTGTCGTCCATCTCCCAGTGACAGCCCTGGCACAGTTCTGTGAAATCGTTTTCAGATCATCTTATGTGCCAAGGGGCTTTGTGTTGTTCCTTTCTGTCCTTTGTGGCCCTCAAATAAAATGGAAACTTTCTATGTTCATGACTTTCTTTTCATGTTGAGCTCATGGGGGCATGGGGTCATGCTACCAATATATTTTTAAGCTTCACACGATTACCCTCAACCCCAGTAAAGCAGAGAGCAGCAGGACAGTATGTATGCTCTGTCCCAATGAAAACCGCTGTCGTAGGCAGCCCGACGGGAAACCAAACATAACGTGGTGCTTATAAAATATATGAAGGGACAACACGGGGCTAACATATTTAAACATCCTATTACCGCACCTTTGAAGATCAGTTCTTCCAGCCTGAATTTTCTGCTCTGAAGTTAAGCTGCGTGATTCCTCTGCAGGTTGCTGAAGTGGAAATTATTTCTCTATTTGTCTACTGCCTATTATTTTCCAAACAAAATTATCATCCTGCATTATATAAAATTGAGGAGGGGTGGTTATTAACTTTAACCACAGATCCAAGGACACTTCACAATATATTGCCACTTTGCTCCACTAAGCCACACCATTTAACTTGTTCTAAAGTCAACACAATCACAGATTATGGTACCCTTTTGAGAGAAAATTTTTAGTGTTCAAACTATTATTCTTTATGGTTTATTTTGTTACAATAAACCATAAGAAATCAGAAAACCACAAAAATGATAACGGTCACATAATATAAAAAAATGTTGGAATTTGATTCTTGAAAACCTAATTCTAGAAAACTTAACTTCTCCAGGATATTATAGCAACTATGGTCTTGAGCAAAACAAATAATATGAACTATACTTTCTGCTCTCCCATTTGTCAGATATATTTTCTCAGCTCAGCTGTTTTATTAAGTCTCCATACCTTTCTAGGGTGTACTTCGCTAGTATCTGTCAAGTCCATCAAGTCTTATGTGATGCGTAAGCCCAATGTGATGCATCAGGTGGCTTTTTCACAGTCTTTGAAGCTTGGAGATCACCTTGGAGTCTCTAGTGCAGCTAAATATTCTCTCTAACATCTAAGAAGACACTGGATCTCTTAAATACTCCATCTCTGCTGGCTTGCCCTTTTGGATCAATGTCAGCTGAGGCTTGATTAATCATGCATATGAAGCATCGGGTCAAGAGAACTTTCTACATTCCTCCCAGCATTTGTGCAGATCCCTCACAATTAGAGTATCTGAAAGCCTGATCCCAGCAGGTCAGCAGAAAGACTCTGTTATATGGAATTTATGAGAATAAACACAACAAAGTAGATACATGACAGGACAGGTTTGGAGCCTATGTTGTTTTCAAGCATATTACTATGTTACCAGAATGAAAATATTATAGTCCTTGATATAACTGAATCACATTTAAAATCACTCTTCAAATTAAAATATACTATTAGATCACAGGATGAACCTGAGTTTCTATTGTATGATCATTTAACAGAGAAGGCGAATTCTGATTTTCAGTGTTATTAAAACTGAGGGTTGAATGTAGCATATGGATGATCTCTACAGAACTGATAGAAGAGTTCTGAATATATATATATATATACACATATATACATATATATATGTATATATATTATACACACACATACACGCATACACACCCTAGAGAATATTATTAACAATACAAACAGTATTGGGGCACCTGGGTGGCTCAGTTGTTTAAGCATCTGACTGACTTCAGCTCAGGTCATGATCTTGCAGTTAGTGGGTTCTGGCCTGGCGTTGGGCTCTGTGCTGACAGCTCAGAGCCTGGAGCCTGCCTGCTTCCGATTCTGTGTCTTCCTCTCTCTCTGGCCCTCCCTTGCTCACACTCTGTTTCTCTCTATCTCAAAAATAAATAAACATTTTAAAAAAGAACACAAACAGTATTTTTGTTTAATTCTTAAGATTTTAAATGTGATTTGAACTTATTTGGTCATAAGTAGATAATACAATATTTACACCAACTAGAAGGATGCATTATGGCAAATCTAAGGATTCTGTCTTTAAATGATTTCCTATTGTGAGAAAAATGAAACAAAACCAATGAAAATAGGGAGAGCCTGGCTGGCTCAGTCAGTGGAGCATGTGACACTTGATCTTAGGGTGGGAGTTCAAGCCCCACATTGCCTGTAGAGATTACTTACAAATAAAATCTTTAAAAAAAACAACGAAAATAAAACACAGACATGCACTGTTTCTCTTTCTAGCACAGCTTTTATGATTTGGAACCAGATTTAAAACAGGAAACTTTGTTGTTTAAAGAAATGTCATCATTTGAAAATTGAAATTTAACCTAATCACAGAATAATGTTTATTCCAAAAACTTCTGAAAATATGAAAGTAGCACAAATAAAAAACTGTCAACCATAACACCGAAACCAAATGTATCCACCACTAACAGGCTGATGTCATTATTTCCAATTTGCGAGTCAAGTGTATACATACATTTCTTAAAAAAATTATTATAGGAAAAGTGTTAGCTAATATCTAATTAAATGAAGCTCAGTTTTTTGCAAAATGGACTTGATTTTTGTTTAAAAAATTTAAAACATACTATTTCATTTCTATTATATCCACTTTGTGAACATTCTTTTGGCAATAATTTTTTTCTTTTACATCAACAAAGAAAGGAAATAGAAAAATAAGTCATTCATCATTTAGTAAGTACATATTTTTGACTAGTAACCTGTAATACCCTAACAGATTTTTCATAATAAATGTCTTTTTAACTCTAACACTAACTTAATCACCCATTTTTGCTTTCATCTTCCCCCTGCAAGCTTTGTATATGCTATCATTACATTTTTTGTATTTGATTTCTCTCTTTTTCTGTTTCCAAGTTTTTATTTCCCCTTTGTTTCATTCTTACCCAGCATCCTTCCTCAAATAGTTTCAAGTGCAAAGTATTATTTATTTTGCCTTATTGCTATTTTCAAGGAAAGTACAACCTGGAAATGTTTAGGTATTATACCTTTCAACTGATTTAGCATTGTTGAATGTTGGAAACTTTAAAAGTCATCTGCCACTCTATCAAACTTAACAAATTTGATAAATCTACCCATATCCTGGAATAACATGTACTTATATATCTGCTGGCAGTGGACTCATATTTTATCAATTTTTATCATTGTTTTGTACCATAGGTTTTCATTTTTTTTATCATCAACTTGTGTGAGAGAATTGAAAACATGGCATTGTATAAATCAGTGGAAGAAGTGGGAAGTGAGGGTCAAGTATTAATGTGTAGTTCAGTATAGGATCCCAAGTCAGAAATAGCAATACTTTCAAAATTTTTCTTGACTGTTCAATCCCTAACAAAGAACGCTTCAATTTTATATTCTAAAATGACTCCTTGTGAAACTAACTATGTATATGTTCCCAACACCTCTTTGTTTTGAACATAAATTAGGTTATCGTGTAATTATAAAACTTCATACCTGAGTTGACTAAATACACACACACACACACACACACACACACACACACACACACACACCTTTAGTCCCTCCACTGTTTATCTTTACAGAGGTAAAAATCAATGAAAAACAAGACAGGCTGCTCCTTTCTCTAATATATTACCAGTCAATCATGAGGTGGCTGTTGGTTTAATAATTCTGCTTAGTCAGTATGTCTTGACAGGTTAAAATAAAAGTATGAAAAGTGAAATATAGTTCATTAATTTGGACTTAAAAATGTTGCAACCTATAACCATAAATACCATGTTATTTCTCTAAAAATAAGTAGCAAAACCAATGTTTTTCATGTAATCTAACAAGTGAAAATGTTCTATCCCCTATAAACATTATGCTTATGATTTAAAAGAGTTTGTATTTTAGATATTAGGCTTTTGTTTTCCTTAGGCATAATTCATTATAGCAAAATAGCAAGTAGATCACTTCCTAAAAAGCTACTCTCTTGTTCCCACATTTCCTATATCTTTACTTTTGCCACTATTCATTCTATTATCAATTTTTTTTTTACTGTGGCATTTTAAGTGCTCTGATATACAGTGTAAAAGAAATTACTTGAATTAAAATACCTAGAAATTTCACATCAAGAGTAAATTTTAAAAAGAAGAAGAACGTTCCATTATCAGAAGGTTATTTCCACATATCTCCACATGCCTATAAATTAATAGCTCTATGTTGCCATTAAAATAAAAATGCACTTAAAATGGCCCTCTAAATTGTCCTTTTTGTCCTTAGAGATAAAAATAAATGCAGAAAGATACATTTATTAGAAGTGTATAATTTAAGCATTGACTGGCACTATGCTTCATGTTTAAACCACTTGGCTGTGGGCAGCTGGGTGGCTCAGTCAGTTAAGTGTTCTGTTTTGATTTTGGCTCAGGTCCTGATCTTATGGTTCATGAGTAAGCCCTGCATCCGGCTTTGCACTGACAATGCAGAGCCTACTTGGGATTCTCCCTCTCTCTCTCTACTCAAATGAATAAACATAAAAAAAAAAATCACATAGCTGTGTTGTGGCTAAGTCTCATAGCATTCAACTTTCTACTCTGATTTTAGAGCACATAGTCAAGAAGCTTTCCAAACTTATCAGCAGGACTACAAGACTTGCATACGGTCAGATATGCCAGCTGTAGTTCCTTAAGTCAAGTATCACTACATTGAAGCACCTTTCCCAAACTAAACACATAATCATAAAATATCTCAGTAATTTATTAGCCTAAAGTTTTCCAGTTTGGAAAAGAGGACAAATTTAAACTCATGTTGTAACTGTAATTTCCATTTGCTACTTTTGCCTGTCTTAGACAATGGCACAAGCGGTGACTGGACAGCTCCACCAGCCTCCCTGAAAGCCATCAAGTTCTTTTGCACTCTTCTGCTCATTTCCTGAAATGATGCAGAGAAATAAGGATGTTTTTCACTGGCACAATCTTTCTGAAAAAGGAATCTCTTGATTTAGCCATACTACTGCTAGGGATACATCATGAAGTACTAATAATTGATAACAACTGTATACCGGATGTTCATTGCAATATGTTTATGAGAGTGAAAAAGATATATGTGGGATATATGCAGAAAACTGATGTTTTCCCTAAAGGAAATAGATATAGGAGAGTCTGGGTGGCTCAGTCAGTTAAGCTTCCAACTCTTGATTTTGGCTCAGATCATGATCCTGGCTCAGGTCATGATCTCATGGTTAGCTAGACCAAGCCCCATATGGGACACAATGCTAGCTGTACCAAGCCTTGGGATTCTCTCTCTCATACTCTCCTGCTCTCTCTCTCTCTCTCTCTCTAAATAAAAACAAATAAACATTAAAAAATAAGTGGATATATTTTAATTATCATAAGCAAGGAAAATCAAAAGATAAATATGGTAAGGGCAGATAATTAGACATAAAAATAATACCTTATATGTATATTTTGAGACTACATTAAATCCTTTTGAATAACAGACCACTGGAACTCTATTTGATAAAGAGAAAATTTGTGCCACAAAAGATATATTTTGAACAATGATTTGCAAAAAACTACATAGAATTTATACATGTTTAAACTATACTTTTCACTTAGACAAATGAGCTTCAGTGTTCAAATCAACAATTTTGGGCCTATCTTATCTGGACATCTCACTACAACTCATCCCAATTTCTTTCTGCTACTCTTTTAACTGTCTAATTAAGAGATAACTCACATATAATACTATTTACCATTTAACATAAAAAACTCAGGTTATTTTTTAGTCTATTCACAGGGTTGTACAATCATCACCATAATGTAATTTCAAACATTTTCAACAGTCTAAAAGAAACCCTGTACCCATTAGTGGTCACTCTTTTTTTCCTCACCATATCTCCCCAGCCAGAGACATCCCCTGATCTGGATTTGGTACCTATAGATGTGCCTAGTCTGGACATTTTATATAAATGGAATCATACATATGTGGTATTTTTTGTGATTGGCTTCTTTCACTTGGTGTAATGTTTTGGAGTTCCACCTGTGCTGTAGCCATGTATCAGACCTCATTTCTTTTTATTGCTAAATAATATTTCATTTTATGTATGTATCACCTTCTGTTTAGTCATTAATCCGTTGATGGACATTTGGACTGTTTCTACCTTTAGGGTAATATAAATAATGCTACTATGAACATCTGTGTATGGAGTTTTGTGCACTACTTCTGCATTTCTCTTGGACATATACCTAGAAGAAGAATTCATTGGTCATGTGGTAAATCGATATTCAACATTTTGAAGAATTGCCAACCATTTTCCAAAGTGGATTCACTGTTTAATAGTCCCACCAGCAATACAAGAGGGTTCCAATTTCTTTACATTCTTGCCAACACTTGTTATTGTCTTCCTATTTGATTACAGCCGTCTGAGTAATAGTAGTATTTTTTACTGTGATTTTGATTGCAGTTCTCCAAGACTAATTATGTCTAATATCTTTTAAACTCTAGGTTTGACTATAATTCCCAAAAGACTTTTACAGGCTATATATTTCCCTGCTTCCCTCTATTAAATTTCTAGCTGCTTTGATATTTGCTTGTGTCCTGGAGCTACATACTTTTTAATCTGGCTTCCAACAATACTCTTGGGCAAGGTATTCTCCACTGTCTGCTCCAAATGAAGTCAATCCCCCTCAGGCCAAGCCCTGGAGCTCCTCATTTAAATTGCTTGCCTTCTCCCTTGGGCAGAATCCCTGTGCCCCTGCACCAGAACTGGAGGTCCTAGTCATTTTCCTGAAGTGACACTCCCATTCTATGAGTGATCATGGAAGGAATGTCAAGCCTCCCTCTTCTGGGCTTCTCTTTCCCTGAGTAGAACTTCTGCTCTAAGAGAATGTGAGAGCAAAGATAATTGTTGTCCTTTTATTCTCACTCAGCCTCCCCTATCTGAGGAGGCAGCTCTTGTCCTCTTGGCTGGACCTGTCTGGAATGAGCTTCTAGGATACAGAACCGGAGAGATGAGGAACACCAGGGTTCTGCTCTCCTGGAGGGAAAGCACAGCTCTAGGCTTGGAGCTTGGGGGAGAGGGGACCTGTCTTCTTGGCTGCACTTGTACAGAACAGAATGCCCAAAATGGTTTTCATAAAATGGAGCTGTGTGAAGCAGAGAAGGGAGCAGGTTATGGCTCAACTGTCACAGAATCTCACTGGACCTACTGGGATTATCATATTTTTTTCAAAGAATATTTATCCATTTGCTGTTTTCTCATAGGACAATTTGCAAAGACTTAAATATTATTACTTTAAAAAATAATATTCATTGGTTCAGTTGTTTTACTTCTGCAGAGGGTCTATCAATCTTTTTACTCTGTCATTCTGGAAGTTCTGCCCTCATTCTAATTTTTACCCCAAATATATACTTCCTTCACTTCAGCAATGAATGTTTACTCTTTTGTCATTGGTATTCAAATAAAGACAGTACACAATTAATGCCCAAAATGTGATAGGTAAGTCATTGATGGTAGAGATTCAGAACTCTGAAGTTAGAGTGCAAGTTAGAGTGAGATCCTCCCTAAGAATTACAAAATGAGAATTTAAAGATTCTCTCTATGAATTAAATGAAAACAAGAAGCATATATTGCAAATAGACAGAAATATACAAAGATATCTTGAACAGAAAATGGATATCCAGACAGAAACCAGATTTTAGAATGATTGAATTAACACATCTATAAAATGCATATGCAGTGAAAAGGAAGCTAAGAGAAACAAGAACAATTTTAACTCTTGGTGATGATAAAATTTTTTGATAATTATTAGCAAATGGATTCTATGTATGTTAACAATATCATTTCCGATGTTAAACTCTGGGTAAAAAGTGTTTTTTTTTTTTAAATTTTCATTCTACTGACAAGAACATATTTATTATAAAAT
Organism: Suricata suricatta; assembly: GCF_006229205.1. Lineage (NCBI taxonomy): Eukaryota > Metazoa > Chordata > Mammalia > Carnivora > Herpestidae > Suricata > Suricata suricatta. Next base: position 52,684,884 of record NC_043709.1, read on the forward strand.
GGGCTGTGTGTACTTCTCAGCCTAATTACTTTAGATATTTGATTCAGTTAAATATCTACTTATGTTTGGTTTATCTGTTCACTAGGGTCTTATGATTATGGTCTAGATCTCTTTGTGGTTCTAGCTTCCAGGTGTGATTAGCCTTTTCTTGTACATAGATGCTCTGTAATACATGCTAATTTGATTTTTGTTTTATAGACATTTATTCAGGTTTTCTGTATCACTCATCAACTGTGGATAATGTGGGCATGCCTTTGAAAGATGAAGGCATTTTCATTATGATGATAAAATTAGGTTTCTGTTCACAGAGTTGTACATTAGATACTGGGTTATGATGAATGAACTGAGGTAATTAAAGGCATTCTGCAAAGTCTCTTGGGAAAAAGTGAATGGCTAGAATTCCCCAGAAAATACACTCTTCACTTGGCACAAGAGAAGTGTTCAATATGCCTTTCTCACTTAAAATTTCTATACAAACTAAATTGAAAATTAGATAATGATCATGATGATGACTATTATGTTGAATGCAACTGGCTTCTAGTTTCTATAATAGTAGTCTTATATCTTACTCTCTTTTCTTTTAATTGAAATATAGTTGACACACAATGGTACATTAATTTCAGGTGTACAACATCATGATTCCACAAATATACATGTTATGCCATGCTCACCACAAATTAAAATGTCTCTCATTTTACCTCATAAGCTGCAAGAGAGTGAATAATGAGTTGTGGATTTGTTTCAGTAATTGCAAAAATGTAGTACTTTTTTGATTTCTCTGTTTCTGAGAATTTGACATTACTGAATTTAGCTTTCATTGAGCTTTCATTTTAAAATTCCTCCTTATTCTAAGCAGCTCTGGTTTGGTTCCTTAGTGAGTAAGTAATATAAGCATTTTGTATTTTAAAGCCTTATGGAAAGTCAATATGTTAGCTTTGAGATTCTCACATGTAAGTCAGGGGAAGGTGCCATGAAGGGTACTTCCTGACATTTACTCTTGTACTCATGTGAAAATATACAACACATGCAGACTTGGACCCTATGTGCAAATGGAAATACATATACATATATGGAACACTCAAACTCACAGAGTCATAAATATACATATACAAATATAAACTTAAACTTATAACACTCATACATGAGCATGTATGTGACATACACAAACAGATATACATATGGACACACACAGACAGACATATAAACACATAGAAACACAAACACATCTCTAGACATACAATCATATACAAACACAGATACACAGGCACACGCATACACCCACATACGCATATACACATGCAAAATTCATCATATATATAATGGATACTCTCTAAAAATAATTTAAATAATTTTGAAATACAAAATAAACATACTTAAATATACTTTAATACTTCACATTTCTACCAGCTTACATTTTAACTGTCATTTAGAGAACACAGCCTCTTGCAAAGATATTTAGACATTACAAAGTGATAATCTCATCTCAGGAGCTAAATTCAGTCATTCCAAACTCAATTTTTCAGCCAGTGGTTTCTTATATACATTCTCTAGGTAAACTTTTCCCTTCCTAAATTTTTCTTTCTTTCACTAAATTTTATGATAATAATTTTCATAATTTTTTGACTTTACAGTCTCAGAATATATACCTTAATAGCTCATTATTTATTTAAAAATTGAATATCCATTTCTACCCAATAACTTCACAGAAACTGCATTCTTTCAGATTATGACTTCATTTAGCAATTCTATAATCAACTCAAGTTTAACATGTTAATTATTGACTACATCAATTATTATAGGTTAAGGACACCTGCTTCTAGGTCTACCCTGAGGAGGTACTTGTGAATGGGGCTTTCACTGTGAGGAGCAGGTTAGTACAACAAGTGAATATAGAGAAGCTTCCTTCCTTCTAGTCATCACTGTAAAGTGGCCATGATTCTCTGAGAAGAATCTCTCTCTCTCTCTCTCTCTCTCTCTCTCTCTCTCTCTCTCTCTCTCTCTCCCTCTTTCCCTCTGCTCTTTCATCTTATATAGAAAAACAAACAAGGAAACAAAAAACCAGAATCCACTTTGTAGTTTTGATTGCTCTAGAACTCCTAGAATACTCAGAGAGAATTAGAGGAGAAGATCTAAAGTAAATGGAGAGAGAAAAGTCACAGACTGGTGGGAAACAGTACGGTAAAACTCATTAGTAATCTCATTTGGATGGAGGAATCCTGAAGCACTGTTAGGCTGGGGGCATCTCTAACTTCCAATCCAGATGTTAGCTGTATGTGGCTGTAAACTTTAAGTAAAATTGGTACAATCTGTATTATGCTCCATATTCTGTAGGTAAACTATGTCTTTTCCATTGAGTTTTTTGTTGACTTTTATTCTCATAATAATCTCTGGCTCCATATTTTGACTCCTTAGATGCTTTCATTTTTACAAGTGTTTATAGAGAGCATGAGAAGAATAGTTTTATAAATAAAAATATGCCTGACTTTGGAGTGCATGGGTGGCTCAGTCAGTTAAGCATCCAACTTCTGCTCAGGTCATGATCTCACAGTTCATGAGTTTGAGTCCCACATTGGGCTCTGAGCTGCAGGTGTACAGCCTGCTGGGGATTCTGTCTCTCCCTCTCTCGCTCTCTCAAAAATAAGTTAATTATTTAAAAAGTATGCCTGACTTTGTTTTTTAATTAATAGTTTATTACCAAGTTGGTTTTCATATAACACCCAGTGCTCTTCCCCACAAGTGCCCCTCTCCATGACCATCACCCCCCATCCCCTTTCTCCCTTCCTCTTTAGCTCTCAGTTTGTTCTCAGCATTCAAAGATCTCCCATGATTTGCCTCACTCCCTCTCCCCAACTCTTTTTCCCCCCTTTCCCCTTCCCATCCATGGTCTCCTGTTAGGTTTCTCCTGTTAGACCTATGAGTGACAACATATGGTATCTGTCCTTCTCTGCCTGACTTATTTTGCTTAGCATGACTCCCTCTAGGTCCATCCATTTTGCTACAAATGGCCAGATTTCACTCTCACCACTGTTGTTTAACATAGTGCTGGAAGTCCTAGCATCAGCAATCAGACAACAAAAGGAAATAAAAGGCATCAGAATTGGCAAAGATAAAGTCAAACTTTCACTTTTGGCAGATGACATGATACTCTACATGGGAAACCCAATAGGCTCCACCAGAAGCCTTCTAGAACTGATCCATGAATTCAGTAAAGTCGCAGGGTACAAAGTCAATGTGCTGACTTTGTTTTTTGAAGCACTATATATACCCAATATAAGTAGAGTTTTTCTCAGAAATGTACCTGTCAATAAAAAAGTTGCCTTAGTGTGTACTTTTGAAATCTCTACAATTATTGAAAGCCTTAGCAATTACTTTATTTTTTTCCATATATTTCAATGAAAAATGATCATATATATAAGAATATATTAAATATGTATGTATAAATTAAAATATAACATAGCAAATGCTTATGCATCCACAACTCAGGTTAAGAAGTGGGAAAATGGTGGTAGAATTAAAACTCATGTATATAATGGTTAAGAACAAAAACCTTAAGAGAAAGCCTTTTTGGGAAAACAAATAATTTGAAAACACACAACTGCTGAGGTTCTATGGAATCTCAAGTTTACCATGCTAATGAGTGGAAATTATGAAGGCTTCCTTTTCTGACAGTGTAGCAAAGTGTGTTGTTATCCTTGATTAATCCATTTAGCCACACTTAGTTTTTCTTTCTGGCAGTAACTTTTATTGTTCATGACTATATATGAAATGGATGCTGTAAATGTTCCTGTGCTTTGGTTAATACCTCCCTTATAAACCATTTCAAAAAGAAAGAGAATTAATATAGGGAATTTTTGAAAACTCTGGAGGAACAAAAAGGAACAAAATTTCTTCTGGAGGAAGAAATTACTATTGTCTTGGGCTGAAGATGTAAAACAGGAAGAGAATGCTACCCAGAGAAGAGAAAGCTCCTATCATCCCTGGGCAGGAAATGAGTTCACACTTGCTAAAGAAAATGCTGGCAAGTTATATGGGTACACCATGTTGTAATTGCTGGAACTGTCAGCCATTGTAGCTAATGCTCCCAAATTACTGTCACAAACATTTCTGAAATCATAGTGGTAGACTGTTAGAATCTGTCTCTTGCTAATGAGAAATTCTGCCTGAATTTCCAGACTGCTGACCCACTTTTCAGATTTTGGACTCAAGACTACATCAACAATTACCTAAATAAATATTCACCCTGCCATCAGGCCCTATAAATGTCAGACTTGCTAGGCCCCAAAATTGTCCAAACCAATCTTTAAAATACATGCTCCCCCAACACACTGTCTCTTTCTCTCTGTCTCTGTATATATCTTATTGGTTCTACATCTTTGGAGGACTCTAATACAATGCTCATATTATACACATACCAAAAAAGAAATTCTAAATGGATTAAACAGTCAGATGTAAAATTTCAAGAGTTGCCAAACAATGATACAAATGTAATGGTTCATATACAATAAGTCCTGATGTGTTTTGACAAACAAAACAAATCAGGAGCAAAAAGATTAATATATTTGATGAAATTTTTAAAAGAAAAATATTCTGTAGAGAGGTAATCATAAACATCATAATGTCAACAACTAGAAAAAAACAAGACCAAATATGATTAATATCTTTTATATATCAAGAACTACTACAAGGTACAATGTACTAATATAAAATAATTATAACATACTAATAGAAAAAAAGGCTTAAGGGCATCAACAAATAATCTCCAAAAGTGTAAAGATGAATTAATATTAAAGATATGGTTAAAGTGGAATGTCATGTAAGCAATTATATGAATTGTAATATTCCTGACATAAACTCTTGTTTGGGTTTTAAATAAATGCCAAGTTTTTGAAAAGCCATATGGTAATATGTATTAAGGGCCACTGACATAGTAAATCTGCTTTTAGAAATATGTCTTAGGGAAATTAACAGAGATGTAGACACAGACTTATGTATAATGATATTCATGGCAGAATTATTTATAATAGTACAAAATTGGAATCAACTTGAAATAACCAATGCCATGAAAATGCTAAATAAATCATTATACTTTCAAGTAAGGGAATATTATAAAGGCATTAAAAATCATGCCTTAAGGAATATGTAATGACATGGGAAATGCACAAAATGCAAAGTTAATTGAATTTCCTTCTTGAAAAATATGATTCTGAAAGTGCCTGGGTCACAATGGTGATTTATGCCAACACATTTAATTGGCCTTCACCCAAAATTCTGATTGAAATGGACAAAGAATAAAAAAGGGTAATAACTTATTCTAGTATTAGAAAATAGTGAGGAGAGCTGGAAACTGAACACTATGTAGCAGGACATAAACATTCAGCACATGAGACTTCAATCCTTCTGTTTCGGTTTTGCTACACCCAATTCAGGTTTCCTACTGGTTGAGTGGGTGGGGTGGGAAGTTACATCCTTTACTAGGATGGTACGTAAACGTATCCCCAGAATAAAAAAATGGTGTTTCTCAAATGAGTACTGTCTTTGGACTTAAGGAAATGGAAGCAATTTTTTCATTATCCCATACCTGTGAGCAGGTTAATGGTGGTTTTCCTCTTCTTGAATATCCACTGTGAGTTACTATGGGAAAAAAGGAAACAATAAAAACGTTGAGAGCCTGGAGAAGAGGGTAGAGTGTGTAGGATGTAGCCACATTTAAATGCTTTTGTACCAATGGGGCCTGAAGTTCTCCCAAACCTCTTTGCCTATGTAGTGGCCATTCAAGTCACCTTAAATCTTCCAATGTCCTTGGCACCCTGCTTAGGTCCTAAATGTATGGATCTTTATGGGTGGACCTAAACCCATTGTAGAGACCCAGTGAGCTAGGCTGTTTGGTAGAAAGCTTCTTTGGATTAGTTGTAGTTTAGAGCCTAAACCAAACAAAACCAAAAGTGGGCTATGTTTTCTCAATTATCAGTCCCTCTCTTCTCTCTCCAATTCCAGCTCCATATTGAGGCAATGAAGAAAAACTAGCCCAGAGCACATCGGTAACCAAATGTGGAAGAATAAACAAGGGAGCCAGATTCTAATGCCTAATGCCTTTTGATGTGTCCTTTCATGGCAGGGCACCAGCAGGTCTCGGAGGTGACTTCTCTTCCCAGCTACTTGGAAGAGATTGTATCCTAAGAGCAATGTACCATATACTTATTCAGTCATTCAATATTTATGATTACTGCTCTGTGCCAGACACTGCTAGACACTGCATGTATATAATAATGAATAAAATAAACATAAACCCTGCACTCCCTAGGGCCTATAGGCTAGTGTAAGGAGTAAATAGAATAGGTGATAATAGCAGTGTAATATAACATTGGAGCTATACACAGGAACTCCAGCAATATTAACTCATTTTGATTTTATTTTAAATGCAATAGGAGGTATTGCCTTGATGGAGTTTACTCAATGGGGCATGAAGAGATCTGCATTATCAAAAGATTCTTCAGGCTTCTAGGTGGAGAATGGATTAGTGTGTGCAAAAGGGAAACAATAAACTAGAAGAAAATGGTAGTGTCCAGCTGAAGGGTGAAAGTGGCTTGATGTAGGGCAAAGTGGAGAGAAATAGAAGCTTTGCCACCTGAATATTTAAAGTAAAATCATCAGGACTTGGTAATATGGTTAATGTGAGAAGAAGAAGAGGAATGGTCAAAATATGTTTTCAGCTTTCTGTTTTACATTTGAGGCAGACTGTGAGGATTTTAATGAAAAAGAGTAATGGAGAAGCAGGATATGGGGGAACAGATCAACGCTGCATGGGAGCCGTATTATGATGAGTTATCAAAGTGTAAATGTCAAAAAGTTGTTTGTATATAATACCTAGAGGTCAGAAACCAGATTGAACTAAGGAGATAACAATGTGAAGCCATTGTCTTAGAGTGTTTAAAGCCATGAGAATAGGTGGGTCATTTAGGGCTTATGTTACCCCTGTATCCTTCCTAAACATGATAGGGGAATCAGTTGTGTCCAATTTAATAAAACACTAGCAATACTCATAACTTTTTGTGATGATGTAAAAAAATGGTTGAGAATAACAGAAGACAATTCAATCATCTTTCCTTTAGCAACATTTATTCTGTTTTTTGTTGTTTTTAGATCCTCTCTGAACTTATTTATTTCATCTATCTAATACCTCCAGAACTGATAGAAATAATTTCCAGTCTCCTACTACTGTAAGGTTTCTATCAATCTTCTTAGGACTTCCAAAATTTTTATTTTAAATAATCTGGGATTATGTTATCTAGCCCAGAAGCAGTCATAGCCATTCTGTCCTTCCTCCTCTGTAATGACAATATCTGTATCCAGGCCCTGGATTCTTATCTCCTCTGTACATTCTCTCAGGGACCTTCATCTGAAATCTTTTTTCCCCTTCAGTTTCAACCTCTTCTCTCTTCTTCAGTTTTTAATACATTCAAGTTTTTCCTGTCTTCAAAACAAAGCAAGTTTAAAATAACTTCCTCAGACTGACCGTGCATCCCATTTCTGATGCAGAATTAGCTGTATTTCTTTGCAGCCATAATTCTCCAATCTAACACCCTTTTACCACCTCTACCCCTTTACCAAACTGTTTGCAATGTCATTCCTAAATCCAGTGGGCACATATCTTACTTGACATCTCTGAACCAATTCATAACTTTACTTCCTTGGTTTAAATTCCATTAAAATGCTAATGACTGAGAACTTTGTTTTTTCTGCTCAATCTCTCCTGAGTTTCAGACCCAAAATGCACAATTTTCCCATTTGATTGGATATTTTAATTAAAATTTGAGAGGGTCATCATTGGAGCCCTGTGTTTATACTGCATCTTGCCTGGAAGTCAACAGAGTCAGTAAGAAAATTCAAAACGTGTGCAAATGATATTAGATGGGTAGTAATATTTGTTTGTTTTGAAAATTTTCTATTATAGATGCTACATAAAATGATAAGTCAGTGTTTATTAATAAGCATGAAGCTGAATTTGGTAACAGGGTTGAAATAAGACATGCTTGTGAAGTAGGTCTGATTACAGCAAATAATGCTCATTTTCATTATCATATCTTCATAGAGACATCCATGTAAAATTAAATTTTACTAGGTTTAATGGTTCGGAAGTAGCTGGTTATTGTTGTGCTTCATGGTTAAGTGTACTTATTTGAAGATGGTGACACTAGAGTATTCTGGAATTCAATCCTTACTCCCTCCAGACTGATTGCTTGTTTCTCCTTACAGTAGTTTGTCTTTGAACACTGTATCATGCAGAATGAATGATAATTTCTTTTTATTTGACTCACAAGTTTTAAATCTGTGTAGTAAACTTGACAGGTTTGCCTTTATTCCAAAGGAACTTAAAAACGCTTTTCAAGATTTTATCATCTCACTTCATCACAAGAAAAAGGGTTTCTGAACTGTAATGCAACAGACTAGATTCCACTGGACAGCACAGTCCTTGAGCAGAGATCATCTTTGACTTCAGGCTACATGAGCATTTAATGAATATTAGCAAAGGTTACATCTGGACCCACCACTCTTCTCTTGCCATCTCTGTGATGATCAGCTCTGAGAAGGCTCTGAGTAACCTCTACAGGGCTACCTCAAGAAACAAGCCAAAGTACACGTGGTGGAGAGGCCCAAATATCACTGAATATGGAAAAAAATAACCAAAGGCAGAACAAGAGAAACCAAGAGACACCATTCAAAGAACATTACCTGAACGGACAGGCCCTGGATGTCAATGAGCAATACTAACAGGTGCAGAGTGCATAATGAGCTTTTAAAACTGACAAGAAACAGAAAGCTAAAATGATGAAATGGAAGAACCCTCCTCTAAATAAATTCCAGGAAGAAGTCACAGCCACAGAACTGCTCAAAACAGATATAAGCAATATAACTGAGCAAGAATTTAGAACAATTGTCATAAAATTAATCACTGGGCTTGAGAAAAGCATGGAAATCATCAGAGAAGCCACTGATACAAGGACTAGAGACCTTCAAAACAGCTGTGGCAAGTTAAAAAATGCTATAAATGAGGTGCATAATAAAATGGAGGTGGCCACTGCATGGATTGAAGAGGCGGAGAAGAGAATAGGTGAATTAGAAGAAACAGTTTTAGAAAAAGAGGAAGCTGAGAAAAAGAAAGATGAATTGATCAGGAGCACCAAAGGAGAATTTGAGACCTGAGTGATACACTCAAATGGAACAATATCCATATCATAGGAATTCCTGAAGAAGAGAAAAAGTCATGAAGGGGTGCTTGATCATATTATAGCCAAGAACCTCCCCTACCTGGGGATAAAAATAGACATTGAAATCCAAGAGGCACAAAGAACTCCCCTCAGATGTAACTTGGATTGACCTTTGGCACAACACGTACAAGTGAAACTGGCAAAATATAAAGATAAAGAGAATTCTGAAAGGAGCTAGGGATAAAAGGGCTCTAACATTCAAAGGAAAACCTATCAGAGTGGTTACAAATCTATCTACTGAAACTTGGTAGGCCAGAAAGGAATGGCAGGAAAACTTCAATGTGATAAACAGAAAAAATATGCAGTCAAGAATCCTTTATCCAGTGAGCCTGTCATTCAAAATAGGAGAGATAAAGGTTTCCCCAAATAAACAAAAATGGGGAGACTTTATCACCACCAAACAGCCCTAAAACAAATCCGAAGAGGGACTCTATGCAGGAAATGTTGCAAGGAATACAAGGTACCAGAGATACCACTGCAAGTATGAACCCTACATAGAACACAATGAATCTAAACCCATATTTTTTTAATAACACTTAATGTTAATGAACTAAATGCTCTAATCAAACGACACAGGGGAGCAGAATGGATAAAAAAAAATCCATTTTAGACCTGAAGACACTTTCAGATTGAAAGTAAGGGGATGAAGAAATAGCTATCACGTGACTGGAAGTCAAAAGAAAGCCGGAGAAGCCATACTTACATCAGACAAACTGTACTTTAAAGTAAAGGCAGTAACAAAGGATGAAGAAGGACATTATATAATAATTACAGGGTCTCTCCAACAGGAAGAGGTAACAATCATAAACATCAATGCACCAAATTTGGGAGCACCCAAATATATAAAACAATTAATCAGGAACAGAAACAATCTTATTGATAAGAATGTGCTAATTGCAGGGGACTTTAATACTCCACTTACAGCAATGGATAGATCAACCAGACAGAAAATCACTAAAGAAACAATGGACTTGAACAACACATTGTAACAGATGGATTTGACAGATATATGTATAACTCTACATCCTGAGGCTAGGAAATTCACTTTCTTCTCAAGTGCACATGATACATTCTCCAAGATAGATCACATACTGGGTCATAAAGCAGCCCTCCATAAATATAAACAAATTGAGATAATACCATGAACACTTTCAGATCACAGTGCTATGAAACTTGAAATCAATCACAGCAAAAAGTTGGAAAGTCTCCAAAAACATGGACGTTAAAAACCATCTAACTAAAGAATGATTGGGATAATGTGGCAATTAGAGAAGAAATTAAAAATATATATGGAAGCAAATGGAAATGAAAAGACAACAATCCAAACTCTCTGGGGTGCACCAAAGGCAGTATATTGCATTCCAGGCTTATTTCAAGAAACTAGAAAAAGTGCTAATTCAAAATCTAACAGAGCACCTAAAGGTACTAGAAGGGGAACAGCAAGAACACTCCAAACCCAGCAGAAGGAAAGAAAATAATAAAGATCAGGGCAGAAATAAACAATATAGAATCCACAAAAACAGTTGAACAGATCAATGAAACCAAGAGTTGGTTTTTTGAAAAAAATAAATAAAATTGATAAACCTCTAGCCAGCCTCCTAAAAAAGAAAAGAGAGAACACTCAAATAAACAAAATCATGAATGAAAACGGTTCTATTACAAGCAATCCCTCAGAAATACAAGCAATCATCAGGGAATACTATAAAAAAATGTATGCCAATGAACTGGACAACCTAGACGAAATGGACAAATTACTAAACACAGATGCACTATCAAAATTCAAACAGAAAGAGATAAAAAATCTGAACAGACCCATAACCAGTGAAGAAATTGAATCAGTTACCAAAAATCTCCCAATGAATTAGAGCCTGGGGCCAGATGGCTTCCCAGAGGAATTCTACCAGACAATTAAGAAATTTTAATACCCACTCTTCTTTTTTTTTTTTTTTACATTTTTAATGTTTTATTTATTTTTGAGACAGAGAGAGACAGAGCTTGAGACGGGGGAGAGGCAAAGAGACAGGAAGACACAGAATCTGAAGCAGACTCCAGGCTCGAGCTGTCTGCACAGAGCCTGACGTGGGGCTCGAACCCACGAATGTGAGATCATGACCTGAGCCGAAGTTGGAGGCTTAGCCGACTGAACCACCCAGGCACTCCTAATGCCCATTCTTCTTAAACTATTCCAAAAAATTGAAATGAAGGAAAACATCTGAACTTATTCTATGAAGCCAGCATCACTTTGATTCCCATATCAGACAGAGACCCAACCAAAAAAGAGAACTACAGGCCAATATCGTTGATGAATACAGATGCAAAAATACTCAACATATCAAATTCAACAGCACATAAAAAGAATTATCCACCATGATCAAGTGGGATTCATTCCTGGGTTACATGGGTGGTTCAATATTCACAAATCCATCAATGCGATACAGTAACAAAAGAAAAGATAAAAACCATATGATCCTGTCAATAGATGCAGAAAAAGCATTTGACAAACTACAGCATCCTTTGTTAATAACAGCCTTCTAGAAAGTTGGAATAGAAGGAACTTCTTTAAACATCATAAATGCCATTTATGAAAAGCCCACAGCTAATCTCATCCTCAATGATGATAAACTGAGAGCTTTCCCCCTGAGATCAGGAACACAACAAGGATGTCCACTCTCACCACTGTTGTTTAACATAGTGCTGGAAGTCCTAGCATCAGCAATCAGACAACAAAAGGAAATAAAAGGCATCAGAATTTGCAAAGATGAAGTCAAACTTTAGCTTTTTGCATATGACCTGATACTTTACATGGATAACCCAACATACTCCACCAGAAGCCTACTAGAACTGATCCATGAATTCAGCAAAGTCACAGGGTACAAAATCAATGTACAGAAATTGGTCGCATTTTTATACACCAATAATGAAGCAACACAGAGAGAAATTAAGAAACTGATCCCATTCACAATTGCATGAAAAACCATAAATTACCTAGGTATAAACCCAACTGAAGTTGTAAAAGATCTGTCTGATGAAAACTATAGAAAACTTATGAAGGAAATTGAAGAAAAAAAGAAATGGAAAAACATTCCATGGTCATGGATTGGAAGAATAAACATTGTGAAAATGTCATTGTTACCCAAAACAATCTACACATTCAATGCAATTCCAATCACAATTGCACCAGCATTTTTCACAAAGCTAGAACAAACTATCCTAAAATCTGTATGGAACACAAAAGCCCCTGAATAGCCAAAGTAATATTGAAGAAGAAAACCAAAATAGGAGGCATCACAATCTCAGACTTTAGCCTCTACTACAAAGTTGTCATCATCAAGAATGTATGGTATTCGTGCAAAAAGGGACACATAGACCAAGGGAATAGAATAAAGACCCCAAAAGTGGACCCACAAATGTAGGGCCAATTAATCTTTGACAAAGCAGGAAAGAGTATCCAATAAGAAAAAGACAGTCCCTTTAACAGATGGTGCTGGGTGAACTGAACAGCAACATGCAGAAGAATGAAAATGGACCACTTTCTTATAGCATACACAAAAATAATCTCAAAATGGATGAAGGACCTGAATGTGAGACAGGAAACCATCAAAACCATAGAGGAGAAAGCAGGAAACAGCCTCCTTGACCGTAACCACAGCAATTTCCTACTCTGGCACATCCCAAAAGGCAAGGGAATCAAGAGTAAAAATGAACTCTTAGGACCTCACCAAGATAAAAACCTTCTGCACTGCAAAGGAAACAATCAATAAAACTAATAGGCAACCGACAGAATGGGAAAAGATAGTTGCAAATGACATATCAAATAAAGGGCTAGTACCCAAAATCTACAAGGAACTCACCAAACCACACCCAAAAAACAAATAATCCAGTGAAGAAATGGGCAGAAGACATGAATAGACACTTCTCCAGGGAGCACATCCAGATGACCAACAGACACATGAAACGATGCTCAGCATCACTCAGCATCAGGGAAATAGGAATCAAAACCAAACTGAGATACCACCTCACGCCAGTCAGAGTGGCCAAAATGTACAAATCAGGAGACTATAGATGCTGGCAAGGATGGGGAGAAATGGGCACCCTCCTCCACTATTGGTGGGAATGTAAACTGGTGCAGCCACTCTGGAAAACAGTGTGGAGGTTCCTCAAAAAACTATCCATAGAACTCCCCTATGACCCAGCAATAGCACTGCTAGGGATTTATCCAAGGGATACAGAAGTGCTGATGCATAGGGGCACATGTACCCCAATGTTCATAGCAGCACAGTCAACAATAGCCAAAACATGGAAAAAGCCTAAATGTCCATCACCTGATGAATGTATCAAGAAGATGTGGTTTATCTATACAATGGAATACTACATGGCAATGAGAAAGAATGAAATTTAGCCACTGTGGCAATGTGGATGGACCTTGAGGGTGTCATGCTAAGTGAAATAAGTCAGGCAGAGAAGACAGATACCATGTTTTCACTCATAAGTATAACAGGGGAAACTTAACAGAGGACCATGGGGTGGGGAAGGTGGGGAAAAGACTTAGGGAAAGTGTGGGAAGCAAATCATGAGACTCTTGAATACTGAAAATAAACTGAGGGCTGAAGGGGGAGGGTAAATGGGGATGGGAGTGATGGGAATGGAGGAGGGCACTTGTGGGGAAGGGCACTGAGTGTTATATGGAAAGAAACTTGACAATAAAGTATAAAAAAAGAAAGAAAACAGTTTTCAAAAAGCACATGTATTCCATTTATCCTTATTTGAAGGTGGTCCTGATTTTCTTTCTGATATTATGAATCTTTGATATAAAATATACAAATAATTGCATTTTATCTCACTTTTCCATGACATTTGCTTTTCTTAGTTCATATTTCTACAATACTCTAGTTTTCTGTGTTTTACCTCTTTCAATTTTTAATGTATGTACCAATTTAACCTCTACATTGTTATATTTTTAATATAAGAGTTTTTCTTTTTCATAGTTAGAACTATGATTTTATGAATAGTGAACATATTTTTAAATTTAAAATGCAATTTTAAATACTATAAATACAGAAGACCCAGATTATCTGCATATTATCAGAATCCACATTCAAACCATATATATTGCAAACGGGGAAAAAAAGGACAATATAACCATTAAAATCCTATTTGGAAGCAGCACTGTTTAGAATAGAAGATCTTATCACTTGTATATACAAACCACTTGTGAAGACAGAAACACTTTATTTTTTAATTATTTATTATTTTGAAATAGAGAGAGCAAAAGAGAGGGAGAGCTAGAACTAGAGCAAGAGTGATGGAGGGGAGAGGGGGAGAGGGGGAGGGGGAGAGGGGGAGAGGGGGAGAGAGAGAGAGAGAGAGAGAGAGAAAGAGAGAGAATGAGAATGAATCCCAAGCAGGGCCCACACCTACAGCCCAGAACCCAAAACAGAGCTCGGACTCACAGAACAATGAGATAATGACCTGAAACCAAGAGTCAGGCTCTTAACCAACTGAGCCACCTAGGTGCCCCAAGACAGAAATATTTTAATAAATTACTAAAGTCAGGTCTTATACCATTGAATCAGATTCACTGATGGGTGAGATTGAGGCATTACTATTAAAACAAAATCCAATAGGTAGTTTTAATGTGAAGTACTTGGAAACATGCTTGACTTTAATTAGAAAAATTAAGTATTAATTTCAGGGTCTAGGGTACAGATGTCACTTAATAAATGGTGTTAATGTTACTATTGGTATTGTCTGCCTCCTAATCCTCATCATCATATCATTTTTAACTTGCAAGTTGAAAAATAAAATCAAACATTAGCTATGCCAAGGATATAGTCTGTGAACTTACTCTAAAAATCAGACTTATATACGGATCTATCGATGTATGTGAAAATCAGTGTACCACAATAGAAAAAAATCTACAATAAACATAGATTCATTAGATTTACACTTTACTCAGTCATTTTGATTATTCTCATTGTAAGTATTATTAAGATCTGACAGCATCAGAATTATATTTCTCTCTTGAGTATTTTAGTTTTTGAACCTTATCTGTATTCATTGTGTTATAAGACATCACCATTATACACTTGTTATTTTTGACTGGTGAATGTAATGACACAAACTATAATCTATTATTGTCACATTAGACTTAGTTTTCATTTGGGGGTGGAGCAGACATTAAAGCATTCATATCTGAGGATGTGAAGCCAAGAAATACATAATTATTGAATAAAATAAACAAATTTCTACTTAGGGAATTCTATTATACATGGGAGGAAGGCAATTCTCTCTCTCCTTAATTCATCATGTACATAAATGACAAGGAAGATTCAGTTAACACATCTCTATTGGGTAGACATTAAAAATCTGGGAAAGGAATGTCATAGTAGTCTCTAACAAAAATGAAACTTTATTTCAAGGAATGAATTTGATTTTTATGTTTAGTGGCATAATGATGAAATCTTCAAAACATATGAACTGAAGAGTTCATCTCGATTGTTGAATATTATGTTTTTTAAGAAATGTATTAATGTCCCCAGCTTTACCTGTAGTTACTGTTCTGGGATAAAATCAAATACCTTATGATAAATATCAAGACATATATAAAAACTAGGATGACACTTATGAATTACTATAAAATGTCTTTAATTTGGAACCAGAGGCTGATTGATAGTACAGATATATTTGAAATAGAAGAATTTGAATAGATTTTCACTAAAAATCAGCATAATTAATAAAACATGATTATTTAAAAGGTATTTTCTGCTCTCATTCTTATATTTAAAGGACTAAAGATATATAGTGCCTTTCCTAGTGTCTCTATACTGTAAAATTATTAATGAAAATGAATCATTAAATACGGAAATAGAATTAAGTATATTCAGTGTAGCAATATGGCTTCAAACCCTGGTTTTTTATTAATTTACTACGTTTTCCTTATTCAAGTTAGATAAAATCATGAGCCTGGTTTTCCTTGGTTGTAAAAAGGGCTGGGGATATATAGCTCATATGATATTATGGATGATTTAAGGATTTAAAAGGCAGAAACTTGAATTCTGAATTCTGTTTTTTTTTTTTTCTATGAAGGTGTCACATAGTCTGTATGTGTGGTCCCACCATTAACAACCTAAAAGTTTTCAGACTTCATGAAGTAACTGTTTGCAGAATTGGACATCAGAGTGTGGGGAACTTACCTCAAAGAGAAGAAAAACAGATGGTGCAAGCCCTGTGATTTCTCCTGCCTTCATTTGGGCCCTTTTTGAGAATGATGTGTAGAAAACAGCAGTCAAAACATCCAATGACCTTGCAGAGTTGAGGAGAGAAAGAATGTATTTTGTTGTCATATAATATAGTAAACTATTATTTCATAACTTTATATGGCATGGGTCAAGGCCTATTATTAGAATATCACCTGGAAGACTCTACTGAATACAAAATGGAACTTAGAAAGTGGGAGAACTTAAATTTAATGACATCATGAATCTAACCTGGATTTCTATTATAACATTTATTCCTCTACCACAGACCAATTCCGAGTTTCTCAACAGGAAGTTTGAGTGTCTAAAATTACCATATTTCAGGATCAATGTTTATGGTCAACTGTGTCCTCAAAATATAAATAAAATAAAGGTATCAGAGTAAACAAATATTTATTAAAAAATAATTCAATACCAATAATGAATAAGATGACTTATTAACACATTAGGGGCTTTGTGCCTTTTTTTTCCATTTTGTTTTAATTGATATGTTACTTTAACTAAAAAGTCCTTTACCCCTGTTTGCTGGTTATTTGTAAAAACAAATTAAACAGAGCAGACAGTATTTATCTGAGCTTAGATTTAATTTACGTCCTTAGGTCAGATCCTGCTGGCAGGATCTAAGAACCCTTAAGTCTTTCTCCGACAATGGGATAGCTTGCAACTACAAGATGTCCTCTTTTGGTGACGAAGAGTAAGAGTAAAGAAGAAAGTGAAGATAACTCTCCCTCCTTCCCATCACATAGGTACACACACACACACACACACACACACACACACACACACACAGACAAACACATACTTAGATTAGTTTTCAGAGGCTTGGTTTAATGAGAAATTATCAAACTTCTGGATAACTGAGGAGTAAACTAACTTGAGAGGCCTAATCCTATTAATTGCTGGATAATGTTAAAAGCCATGAGAAATCTGTATCAGTGGATTTGTTATCTAGCTGTGTGATCACTTTAAGTGTGCTCTTCAGTCTGGACACAGGCAAGGAGAAAAAACAGATGGGCCCATTCGTGGTTTGGCATTTTTGTCTGTGGATATGGCCTGATCACAGTGGATACAGAGAATTAAATATATTTGTAAGATAGTGTTTGAAATGAATGATGTGATGTTGACTATACAGTGAAGAGGAGAGGGGTGAAGCCTAGAGCGTCTGACAGATTTTAAAATTTAGAGAAGATGAATGTGGTGGAAAAGTCAATGTGGATGAGCAACATATGTCTGGGAAGGAAGCTATTTGCAGTGTTGGCATGCCTCAGTTAGTGATCTTAGAGATGAAACTGTGTGTTTGTGATGTGCGTGAGGGTATGAATGGTGTAGATGGGCGGATTATGAGCTCAGACCACTGCATGACACGTAGGTATGGAGAAGCACAGTGAGAGTCACGGGCAAATACTGGAATTAAGAAAGGGCAGAAATAACAGCAAGAAGCACTAGGCAGATATTGATAGAAATGAGTATCAGCCTCTAAAAAAACACATTTTTCACCAGAAGGTGATGAGTTGAGATTCTAAAATGGCACTGGGGATCCTGACTGAGAGCTTGATTCTAACATGACTTACTCATTCATAGATGGGGCTGAGGATGTAAACACAGTATTTTTGAGAAAGTGAAGGGGGAAGGGAGACTTTACATTTAAAGAGGGAAGGTGGAGGGATGTTCATAGAAAATGATTATGGTCTGTTAGGCAGATCACTTATTCCTCACTCATGTTCCCACAGAGAGGGGCATTCTTTAAAATAATAATTCTGGCCTCGCTCTCCATGTTATTTAGTCTGAGCCGCAGACTGACTTCAGTGAGTGATGAGCTTGGGAGAATGAGCTGAGCATGTGTGGCTCAGGCAGCTCCCCCAGACTTTTGTCTGGGGAATTATCCTGGGCACACAGTATGTGCCATGGCCTTCTTTGTCCCTCTGTATAGTAAGTGTCATGGGATAGGCCGTAGGAGAGGGGCATACAGCTGCCCAGTCCAATTCATGCCTAGAGTATGCAACCTAATCCTGGGTAAAAATGTTGAGAAGCTCACTTGTCTGAAGATCTGAGCCACATATCCCCCTAACTTGTTCTTATAAACAAAGCTAATATTTGGGTCTCCAACTATGTTACCCATATATTTGTCAATCAATTTTTCACAAATTTGCGTATGAGGAGAGTGTCATTTATTACCGCTTTCAAATTCCAAGAAGGATAAAAGCTAAGGGGGAAAACAACCAAAAACCTCAAGACAAGTAAGCCAAAATCCTCTTATGAAGGAAGAGAGAAGAGTGAGTTTGGGTTCAGGAAAATGCAAACCAGAGTATTATCAGGGTGAGCTGAAGGAGGAGACATTTCAAGTCCTAGAAGAGAGTGGCCTCCTGGCCTCCAAGACTCAGTGGAGATTTGGAAAAAGTATGCAGTCATTTGGCTGAGGAGTCGGGCCTTCCTTGGGCTCGGGTCTGCTGTGACAGCAGCACTGGCAGTGGTGTCTGCATGCTAGAAGTGAGAGCTGGAGGAAGAATACCAGCATCAGTCACATGGTTCTCACCAGAGTCCAAACCCTTTCATATGGCCTATAAAACTCTCTAGACATGGGCCTCCATTTTTCTCCTTCCTCTCTGCCACCCAGCCATAAACTCTAACCCAACCAATTATGTTGTCCTTTAGCAAAACCCATGGAGAAGATAATTTATACCAGTAGAAACCTCTCCATTAGTTTCTACACAGATAGAATGCCTTCAGGTTATCCCATTTCTTATGCATCTTACTTCTCTGACACTGAATTTTGACAGATTTGCATTTGGAAGGAGAAATGTTTTTGAAGGTTTCCCAGCAAATGCTGAGATTCCAGGCATCTAATTTCTTGCTTTTACAATGACTTCTACCTAAAAACCAGTTGCTTTCCTTATTAACTAGAATTATCTCATTTATTTATTCAACAAAGATTAAACATCTGTTATGAGCTGACTTTCCTAAAAGATGCTGAACATGTAACAGCAAATAAACATGTGTTCCAGTGCAAACACCTACATCAGAAGCACCTGGGTACTTCTAAAATGCCCATTCCTTAGCTCTATCCTAGACCCATACAATCACAATGTCTTGGGATGAAGCTGGAAAAATTGCACTTCAGTTTTCTAGATGATTTTTATTACCTCAAAGTATAATGATCATGGAGCCAATGTGAAAGACAAACTGACCATAAAATCCAGTGGCATGGATCAAGAGAAGGATGGGTTTCATTCACCAAAAGAGCTTATCTCGTTCAATCCAGAGGAAATGAGTTTTAAAATGATGTATCAAGGATGAGTGGGATTTAACAAGAAGAGGAGGTTGGGAGAAAAGAGAAAATCTCCTAAGCAAAATAATGGATATGCAAAGTCTTAGGAGGAAAAATGAAAGCATGGCCACCTAGTAGAGGATCTGAAAATAGTTGGACAAGAGCAAAAATGATTGTGGTATGTGGGGAAGAACAAAGCAGGAATAGCAAGAGATAAAAATGGAAAAATAAGTAGCAAGTAGCCAGCTCATAAAGGACCTCCAGAAAGCATCTTAAAAACTTTGTATCCCATCCTACGGGGAAAAAGAAGGCATAGAGGTGATTTAATTGGGAGAGGACATGGACATACTTACATTTTAGAAAGATCATTGTATGAGGATGATAAAACCCAAAGCTATTTAACCAGGCAGGTGAGGCTGATGTTCCCCATGCTCCCCAGGGGATAAACAAGATCCGTCCATCCATGCACAGAAAGAGTATTGAATCTACTTTTAACTTGTGTACTTTCTGTTTTATGTCTTTTTTAAGTTTCAAAAAGTAGGATAATTTAACATTAACTGCATGATTTGGAAACAAAACAAATATCCACATTTTGGGGGGGAAATGTTCCAAATAAGTGTGTTGTAGGGAATGAAGCTAAGAGTAACTAGAAGAAAATGGTGAAGCTCACTGAACTTTGTTTTATGATATTTTAATGTACCTGGCATTAAGAGTTGCAAATGTCTTATAAGAAAAACAAGGCAGTTTGGGGATTTGTGCCAGCCTAATTACTAAGGAGCCCTGTTATGCTTTAAATGATGATTAATTGGAGTCTTATTGGAATACAGTAACAACATATCACCACCCCCACCAACTCAGCATTTTTCTTGAATGTAATGAAACTAAGCTTTCATATAAAATGATAGATATCAATTATTTAGAAGTATGGATGTGAAAACTAGGACCAAAATATGTTATACTTGGTTACTTATTTAAAGCATATAGTAAACAATAAAATCACAATGAGAGCTTGTGAATGTATTTGTTTATATAATGTACACACACATATTAAAATTACTTCTTAAGCTATTTTTCTTTACTTCAATTAATA
This sequence comes from Suricata suricatta, assembly GCF_006229205.1. Classification (NCBI taxonomy): domain Eukaryota; kingdom Metazoa; phylum Chordata; class Mammalia; order Carnivora; family Herpestidae; genus Suricata; species Suricata suricatta. Next base: position 52,705,761 of record NC_043709.1, read on the forward strand.
GAGATTATACATGTAATATATGAAAAAATTATTTACTCTAAACCAATACATTGCAGAGTTGTGGATCATCTTTCCAATTTTCTCTACCTGCCCACAGCATGATTTCTTTTAGGCTATGAGCTGTGCTCATTTGCATGCTGAATTAAATCACTTTATCACTTTGACTTTCTGTCTATAGAAGCATAGCTGGAGAGGACTGAAAAAAGTGGACGCTGCAGCCAGGAGCTGGAGGCATGTTCTACCACTCGCATTGACTTATGATAGTCTCTAGTGAATCGTGAAATTATAGAATGTTAGAGCCACGAACAACGAACAACCTTAGAGATCACCGAGGCCAACTTTTTCCTTTACTGGAAAATAACCTGCATTTAGAACAGATAAGTGACTTGTTCAGGCTCATATAATCTCTAGTATCTGACTTTTTCTCTTCATTTTCTTTCTTTTCTTTTTTTTTTTCCCACAGACCTTTTGTTTTCTGATATTTTCTACGTTTTGAGCTACACATTAAGTCAATTTTATATCAACCATTCATTTATTTGATAAATATGTGTTGATGTCCTATGAAGTACAATGTATTTTGGTAATTATGATATATAATGCACCATGTTGTTACTAGACAGTTTGCATTTCAGTAGGAGATGGTGATACAAACAAGTAACTTTTCAAAAGCATACGTAAAATGTGCTGTAAAGAATGACTTGAGGGGCGCCTGAGTGGCTCAGTCGGTTAAGCCTCCAACTTCAGCTCAGGTCAGATCTCGTGTTCGTGGGTTTGAGCCCCACGTCAGGCTCTGTGCTGACAGCTAGCTCAGAGCCTGGAGCCTGTTTCAGATTCTGTGTCTCCCTCTCTCTCTGACCCTCCCCCTCTCATGCTCTGTCTCTTCTGTATCAAAAATAAATAAAGTATTAAAAAAATTAAAAAAAAAGAATGACTTGAAAGTGCTGAAGGGACTTGGTGGTAATGTTTGGAAAATCAGAGAAGATACCCTTGGAAAGGTGACATTTGAGTGAGTCTCTAGGATATGGTAATATAATGAGATTTACATATTTTTCTCTTATTCCTGCTTCTAGAATCCTTGGGATTTCTTTAATGATAGGGAAGACACAAACATCTTTTATTATAATATTTGGCCTTAGTCTTTGGTTCCTGACACAGGAACTTCTGAGACCCTTCAAATCTCTGTGTAATAAGAGCACTCTTTGTATATTAATCAGACAATGAGTGACTGAAGACCCTAGGTAGTTTCATGATGTGGAGCTGGTCACCAAAAGACAGGCATGATTAGAAGGTTGGAACTTTCAGTTCTCCTCCCTAAACTCTTGAGGGAGGTGAGGGGCTAGAGGCCGAGTCAATCATCAAAGGCCAGTGATTTAATCAAGCATGCCTACATAATGAAACTTCCAAACAAACAAACAAAACAAAACAAAATAAAAAAAAAAAGAAAAGAAAACTAAACTACGAGGTTTAGAGAGTTCTTTTGATTTGGTGGACTTATCCACGTATTCGGAGAGGGGTGAATCTCAACTCTTGCTCTTAGGACCCTTCTATCCCTTGCCCCATGTACTTCTTCATCCAGGTGTTCATTTGCATATAGCATCAGCTATAATAAACTGGCAAATGTAAGTAAAATGTTTTTTTGAGTTTTATGAGCTGTTACAGTTCATTAGCAAAGCCAAGGAGAGGATTGTTGGAACCTCCAATTTAGAGCTGATCAGTCATAAGTATAGGTGACCCCTGGGACATGAGACTGACATCTGAAGAGGGAGCTATTTTGTGGGACTCAACCTTCATCCTTTGGAATCTCTGTTAACTCTGTATAATTACTGTCAGGATTGAGTTTAATTGTAGGACACCCAGTTGGTATCTGCAAAGAACTGGAGAATTGTTTGGTGTGGAAAACCCAGAAATTTAGTGCCAGGAATATTGATAATAAAAACAGATCATAGTCTCAAAGAATGGGGAGGATGTCAGTTGGCATGCCACAAAGGAAAAATACATTTATGGATAAAGATAAAAAAGCAGGGAAGGAAGTGACATGTTTGAGGAATCACTGCAGTATTTTCTGGATAATGTGGGAGTTATCAAATATCAGCCTGGAAGGATTGATTAGGGCACAGTTTGGGAAAGCTTGACTGTATCAGGATGAGAGAAGAATGGTGTGTGAATAATCATAATATATGAAAATGAGTATTTTTTTAAAGTTTATTTATTTTGAGAGAGAGAGAAGTGGAAAGAGAGGGGGAGAGATACTCCAAAGCAGGCTACATGCTGTCAGCGTGAAGGCCTATGCAGAGCTTAAGCCTACAAACTATGAGATCATGACTTGAGCTGAAACCAAGAGTCAGACACTTAACCGAGAGAGCCACACAGGTGCCCCAAGACTGATTCTTAATTTCAAGGTAGTGATATTTGAGACAGGGATGCCAGTTGGCAGACTATGGAAAGGACAAAATATGAGAAAAATGGCTCTCAGTTCAGGGTGAGAGGCCAAATGAGACCCAGAATAGAGGAATGTGATGGATCTGTAGTTGATAGAAATTGAGGCATTATTCTATGTGAGCAGGAAAGTGGAAATAACAGTATTACTCCAACAAGGCTTTGATCAGGAGACTGGAGAATCAGGAGTAGATTTGATGGAGGAGGAGGTCTAAAGTGTTTAAAGAGGAAGGTGACTGAATTAGTTCTAGACAGGATGAGTTGAAAAAGTAAATGAGGAATTAATGTGTTTGAAAGGCCATACTTGAAAGAGTTTGGAATTATAGATATAATTTGGGGTCATCTGTAGAGAGGTGTTGCCTAAAGGTATGAACATAGTGGAAGATGGTGTGCTGAGACAGTGGATGCATTTAACTTGGTGGGTAGTAGAAAGGAGAAAACAACAAGGAACATCAAGATAGAAAATATCCTGAAAGAGAGCTGTCTTAATAGTTACAAATGAAGATATGGATTAACTACAGAGGACATTAGTGATGTGTAATATATATATTTTTCTCTAATATATGTGTATATATGAGAGAGAGAAAGCACACTAAATAATGACAGAGATTCAGATATTTTTACCTAATTGAGAAGCAATAAAAACTGTGGCGATGACAGCAATTTTAGTCTGCAAATTTCTTCACAATTTGGACAATTGAGTATTATAAATTTAAGTACTCTTGAATCCTGCACTGAAATGGATATCATAAATGTAAGCTCTATAATGATCATGATAAATGATCTTTCTCTGTGGGCAGAGCAGTCAAGGATTTCCAGAAAGAGATTTATTTTGGTAACAGTGTCAGTGCTGTATCTAATGCCTTCATTGTATATTCATTCTTTTTACTTTTGTTAATTACTCTTTTAAGCTCTTTATGAAAAAATATAGATTTCTCCCTTCTAAACATAAGTGTGTATCCAAATAGCATAATATACACCATATACATCATAGGTAATGCACGATTTAATGATAATTTGCTATTGGTAATGAATAATCTAATATTTTTTATAGGTAATAAATGATTTAATGATAATAAAACTCATCATTATTTATTATCATTATTTGGAATGTTATCACAGTGTCATTTTATTATAAAATTATCATTATGAACATAAGCATTCTTACATGCCAACAGAATATATTATATTTTAGTAGTGATGTGTTTTTATTGACTAATGTCAATAAGGGCTTTTCCTGTGGTTATTAAATAGTTTCCATCTGTATGAAGGAGATCTACATAAGGATTGAATGATATATTCCTATTTCACTAGCAATATAAATTGCTGTTTTATATATGAAAGGCTATTCATAACCATGCCATGAAGATTTGATCCATCCTGTATGCCATTTACATTCCCTATTGATTACTTTGCAATATTCTATACTAAGATCTGGTAGACTTTCCATTATTGATTTATTGGTTACTGTGAGATATATTGTATTTAATTTGCTTGGGGGATTATCTTTCAGTGGCCATATAAATAATATAAATTTACAAACTTTATTGACCTGTTCTTGGACTTTGTTTCATGTTTTGTGGATAGGAAACAGTATACTACCAAACAGTATAAGGGTAATAGAAACTAATGACGCTAGTATATTAATGTTGATGCAGACCATTATTATATGATCTTGCATATATTTATACTTAGGAAGTCTTCTTCACACACATTGTTAAAAAATGAAAACTTGTGAGAAAAGTTATCTTGGGTCTCCCGACTGAGAAGATTGTGCACCTTCTTATGCAACTGGTGTCTTTTTTATTTTGTGCACATTTTGAGATGTGCATCGTTTCTATTAAAGTAGAGTATAGTGGTAAAGTAGTCAGAGACTGGCAAAATCACAGATAACATGATGGGAAATTTAGTTAATTTTTTCCATGGGTAGTAATTTGAAACATGTAAAATATTAAAACTGTATTATGAAGGAGAAAACACATTTTATAGGAATGTTAACGATAAACATGAGATTTGAAATGATTTTCTTGTGTCTGCCTCTTGACATCAGTGAAACTGGACAATCATTCTTCAGTAGAAAATAAGAAGAAGATGAAGCTCTTCTATTTTCTTCTTTTACTTGAATTATAAAAAGAAACAGACCAGAATTTCAGTATGGAAAATTCATATGGCATAGATTTTGACTCCTAAATTATCTTATAATTTCTCTTCTTTTTCCCTTTTTCTGATTCTCACTGTCATTTTATCTTGTAAGAATTTACATCTTCTAACCCATTTCAAATACATATTTGAAAAGATGAGATGCACCCCAATGTTCATAGCAGCAATGTCAACAATAGCCAAAACATGGAAGGAGCCTAAATGTCCATCACCTGACGAATGGATCAAGAAGATGTGGTATATATTCACGATGGAGTACTACATGGCAATGAGAGGGAATGACATATGGCCCTTCGTAGGAAAGTGGATGGACCTTGAGGGTGTCATGCTGAGTGAAGTAAGC
>NC_043709.1:52710799-52747480 GCF_006229205.1 Suricata suricatta
AGATGCAAAACTTGAGAGACTATTGAATGCTGAGAATGAACTGAGGGTTGAGGGGGAAGGGGGAGGGGGGGAAAAGAGGTGGTGGTGATGGTGGAGGGCACTTAAGGGGAAGAGCACTGGGTGTTGTATGGAAAACAATTTGACAATAAAATATTATGGAGAAAAAAAATAAAATAAAAATAAAATATATTTTCTCTAAAAAAAAAAAGAAAAGAAAAGATGAGATGTAAAGAAGAAAACAAAATACTTAGTTTGTCTCATTGGGAAGGTATAGCCAAAAATACAAAAACAAAAACAAAACAAACAAACAAACAAAACCATACAAAATCACAAAGAATTAAAGGACTGGTCCTGGCTATTTTAGCTGATGTTGGCAACGCATAAGGAAAGGTGATGATGCTTGGGCAGTACATGTCATAACTGACACAATTACCGTAGTTCTCAGTGTAATGGCGTGCTCGGTGGACTACAGCTTACATGGGTGTTGAAGAAAAGAATGCAGTTACCCTTTCACCTTCACATTGTTAAACTCAATAAAATAAAATTAAAGTGGAGGGAGGATAACAGGATTATTGTAGTGTCATCACTTCTTGCAGCCAGTCTTTTACGGTTGCGACCTTTGCTACACTTCATTATTCCACAATTGATAGATCATGTGCATAGAACAAAATGATTTTAAAGATCTGAGGGCTATACTGTTTGCTTAAACAAACAACTGCATGTGTTCACTTTTTAAACTGTTTCCTTTCTTCTGTGCTCATTCCCACGAAATTTTGTCCCAGTATTCATCTCCATTTGCATAGTTGGAGAAGTAAACTCTTTAGGACTGGATTTAACTGAATGAATTCTATGCTTTTAACTTACTTTATAAAGGAATTTAACAGATTTTAGAATCATGTTGGAATAAAGTCCCATAAATGGTAATGATGGGAGTTATTAATACACTTCATTCTAAATGGGTAAATAAAAACAACACCATGCCAAAAGAAGTAAACTTATATTTTATGTTTTGTATTTCTTAAGTTCTGTGAAAAATCTTATTTTATATGGAAACAATTTGTACATTCTATAAAAGCTCAATCTATTTACTGTTCAGGAAAAAGACCACTATTGATAGTCAAATAAATTTGGATTTTATTTCTGATTTCCTGAGTGTATGAGAACTACGGTCTTAGTGTAATTATAATTAACACTACGCTTTCCAGGGAAATTTACATAAACTAATAACAAAACACATTAACCCACAGCACAGTTAACCAATGGTTTTATTAATATTTTATTATTTATTATTAAAGAGATTGCAAACAAATCAGTTTGCTTTCATCACCTGTGAAAACAAACTTTGCCTTTGTAAATTTGTGGTTGATCTATGGAACCCTCTGTCTTATAGTTTGGGTATGCCAATATCATGCATTTTCAAAGCTAAGTATCTGCCAAAATGCTGACATGTAATATTCACTCATGTCCGTTCTTCTCTTTGCCCTTAGAGTCAGGCTGATTCTCTCTGTCTACGCTTGTGGTTGGTTTATATAAAATGATACATAAATACCCTTTGTAGACTCATTCAAGTCTTTTTCCCCTCCCTCTTTGATGAGTTGTAGTCAATTTCCTCACACATATTCTCATAAGCCTACTTCTTAATTGCTGGCTTCTAAACTTGATGCACTTTATTTGGCCACTTTCAGGTCTGGCAACTCCCCCCTAACTCCCCTAGTTATTGGCAGCCTTGAAATAAATTTGGCATTGCTCATTATTTGTTTTTCAACATCAATTCTGCCTGAGTTTAATTCTGTACTCAAGAAATTCACTTTTGGTTATACTTAGCTCCATTTCCTCTCTCTGGCACTAGCCTCTCACCCTACCCCACCATAAAACACTTAATAGAGGAGAATAGACTGACTGGCAGAACCTCAATCCCAGATTGAAGTCTATAGCAAAAGTGCAAAAGCAAAACCACCCTCTGAAGTGTCATGTGCAATTCAGTAATGTCATCACTTATAGGAGGAATAATATTTTTCAATAATGTATCTTTTCCTCCAGCTGCCAAACATAGCCCAATTCTGTAATCTAGGGATGAAAGGTAGCTGTTTTTCATTGATGTTTGTTCTATGTCTATGTTACAGAGAAGAAATCACTTACCTTGAATAAAAATTATTCCATCATTCTTCCTATCCCTCATGCTACCTCATGCTACCAGGCTATTGCATTAAAAATAAACAAGAAACAACAAAATAACTCTATGTACAGCTAAGGTATTCTTACAACTCAAAGATCTTACCAACAAAAACTCAGAAAATGACCTTTCAATAAACTCCTACAGAACCCAGCTCCAGTACAACTTGGATTAAAGACATATAGGAAAAATAGGATGAATCAATATAGCTCTTTAAGATTTGAAAACATAGGAAAAGTTATAATGTCTTAGAAAAGAATCCAGGGCTCAGAAAGATGAGCATCACTATAGGAAACTGCAAAAGTATCCATTTGAATTACATTTCCCTTAAAAAATGTATTAGGCTTGTGCTTTCAACAAAATTCAAGAAAATGTAGCATAAATGAGGCTAAAATATATGTCAGAGTATAAATATTTTGATTGCAGAAGTAGAGACAAATAATGATATATGGATTAAAAATCACAACAATAGCATTAGGTAGAAGTTTGGCATAGAAAAATCAAATTACAAGGGCTTCTGGATGGCTCAGTTGGTAGAGCTTCTTACTTTGGCTCAGGTCATGATCTTGCCGTCAGTGAGTTCGAGCCCCGCATTGGGCTCTGTGTTGAAAGCTCAGAGCCTGGAGTCTGTTTTGGATTCTGTCTCCCTCTCTCTCTGCCCCTCCCCTGCTCACGCTTTGTTCTCTCCATCTTTCAAAAATGAATAAACATTAAAAAATTTTTAAAAAGAAAAATAAAATTATGGTAGTAGAGAATGTAATAGGAAAATAGTCAAAGAACTTGGATGAAAAGGATAAAGCAGTGTTCACAATGAGAGAACAGATGATGGCACTGGAGAACCTACTAGGAAAAAAAAGACAATTAATAAATAATAGAGGGAAACATTACTGACGAAAAAATGGCTGTAGCATGAAAATGAACAAAAATAAAAAATCTTAGAGTAGTTTTCTAACTCGAGGGTAAGAAGAAAAATTTTCTCTATAATCCAAGGAATTATAGGTAATATTATATTTTTAAAAAAAGCCAAACTGGATTTGCTTTCAACTTCTCCCATGCAATCTTGAATGGTATGTAACAATGAAACAGCACCCAAAGAGTAGTGAAAGAAAAAACTGTGACACAGAATTCCATATCCGTACTCTCTGTCATCTGTACGTGAACACAATAAAATGGCATACACAGATGCAGAACGTGTAACAACGGGGTGCCTGAGTAGATCAGGGTGTTGCATGTACGACTCTTGATTTCAGTTCAGGTCATATCTCCTGGTTCATTAGATCGAGCCCTGTATTCAGCTTCACACTGAGAATGGGGCCTGCTTAAGATTCTCTCTCTTTCCCTCTTCCCTTCTCCCTCACTTGTTCTCTCTCTAAAAATAATAATAATAATAATAATAATAATAAATAGAAATACACATAACACCCAAAATGCTTTTCATGAAAAATCTACTTGTAGTCTTAGGCCAAAAGCAAATTCCAAATCACAACAATATCAATCAAATGAGGAATTTATGCCTGGAAAGGAATGTCATTGAAAACAAAAACACCTAAACGGTAAAGATGGACCCTGAAAAAGCTTCTAGGAATTGTTCTGATTCTGCTATAATTTTGTCATATTCCATTTATTCCACCTTTTTAGAACCATGATACTGGGCTTTGGTGAAATATATTTGAACAAAAGACAGAGGGTTTAAGACTGGACATCTGAAACTAGGCAGTACTTAGGACTAGATACAGGTTGGTCAGGAAGTGTGTTAACAGAAGTTTTGCTCATAGCTAGAAGGATGAAGGGATGTGATATTTTGGGTCGGAGGCAGATTTAGACAAAAAGAATTCAGAATTCTAGGTAACTGGCTCTGCAAACACTTGCTTAAATGAGGTATAGTTTATAGAGAGATATTCATCTTTAAAGTTTCCAACCCAGTGATGCATTTCTGATCCCTTGGACATTTAATTGTTCAAAGATCCTATCTTCATGAGAATTAGTTAAACCACTGTTAGGTTTAGGTATCCTTTCTCTTCACCTAACTGATTTCATTTTACCCATTTAATAGCGGTTCAGATCTTTATTGTACTAGCTTACTACTCTCCAGGATTTCCTATCAGTTGGGCCACAAAGGACTCATTCTGATGATGACTGAAAATGTATGTGAGGCTATTTTCTCTAAGTAAAGGTGTAAGCCATAACCAAGGGCTTAGTGCATAATATTTATATTTTCCTTCTGTCTTATAAAGATTCTATAATCTTCCCTATATATTTTTTCATTGTTTAATTTAGTGACATTCAATAAGATCAAAAGACTGGAAGCTCCTCCGTGTCAAAGGCTCCATTTTTATTCTTATATCCCTATATTCCAGTGGCTGGTATATAGTGAGTACATAATACAAATTTCTGAAAGTTCTATGAACTCAGCTGTACAACATTAAATACACAATTAGATATTACAAACATTAACCACACCATTTAAATAGAGAAGTCACATATGTATGGTTTAATCACTATAAAGCTTAAGAACTGTTTTAAAAAATTAAATATCTTATGAAACATCTTTATATAGAAGTAGTCATAAGGCAGAGTCTAGCTGGGAGATGCAATTCAACATTTATAGGTAAGGGAGACTCCAAAACTGCTTTTTCCTTTCTCTGTGAAACCAGGGATAAGCTAGGAGTAGTAAAATTACGTAGTGATATTTTTTAAATCTCAGAGTTAACGGTTTGACTTTAGTAGTCAATTTGGCAAAGCGCATATCCATATCAATTATATTTGAATACTTAGGTTTCTAATTCATTTTAGAAAGAGAGCACAAGTGGAGGTGTGGGCAGAGAAGGAGGGAAAGAAAAAGGACTCAGTCAGGTTCCATGCCCAGCACAGAGCCCGACATAGGGCTCAATCCCATGACCCTGAGATCATGACTTGAGCTGAAATCAAGAGTTGGAGACTCAGTTGACCAAGTCACCCACTGCCCCTAGGTTTCTAATTTTTAAATTAGAAATAGATATTAATAACAATAATTCTTATTGAAAATTGATAGTCAAACCCCAGGTATTGAAATGAAATTGCAGAATATTTTGAATGCTGAATGACATTTTCAGAGAACACAGAAGGAATTTCTCCTGTTATTTTGCTATTTTTTATTTGTTTCCTCTATTAAGTGTGAGATAATAGAAACATGTTTTTGGTTTTTTAATGGCTGTTTATTTATTTTGAGAGAAAGAGGGATACAGCATAAGCGGGAAGGGACAGAGAGAGAAGGAGACAGAGAATCCCAAGCAGGCTCCATGCTGTTAGCAAAGAGCCTGACGCAGGGCTCGATTTCACAAACTGTGAGATCATGACATTAGCCAAAATCAAGAGTCAGACACTTAATCAACTGAGCCACTGAGGTATCCCTGTAATAAAACATGTTTGAACTTTAGGCCCAGACAGTACAAATCCTTCCTTATAATTTAATGACTTTCTCCCTTGGGCAAGTCACTTTAATTTTCTCTCAGTTTATTTGCCTATAAATTATGAGATAATAATATTTACCTCCCAGTTGCTCTGGGGATTTAAGTGAGATAATAAATGAAAGAAAGGAAGAAAAAAAGTTAAGAAGAAAGAAAAGAGAGATCAAGAGAGAGAGGGAGAAAGAAGGGGAGTAGAGAGAGAGGAAGGAAGGAAAAAAAAAAGAAAAGAAGAAAAGAAAGCATGTGTTTTTGTAGTGAGCATCCATGCCATTTTCTTATATGAATAATTCACTGATTTTCTTTAGAACCAAAATAAACATTTATTGAACAATTATTAGGTGCCTTTTAAGTGACAAACATGTTTTTAGGTACTGTGAATGTAAATAAGAATAAATATGTGCTGTGTATCAATCAGTCTAATTAGCAAAATAGAAAACACATTAGGATTTTCAACAGGGAGAATTTACTTTAAGGAGCTAGACCATGAGCGTTGGAGGCCAGAAAAGCAAAATGGAAAACCATAGGTAACAAAAAACAGTGTGAAGCAGCCATCTTATTTCACTCAGGGCTGAATGAATGAGAAAGGTGAGTCCCTCTGGAGCTGAAACTCACATATCTAAGAGCTGATGCAGCCCAGTTTCTGCTGGTCCCATAAAGGTGAGGTGTCACAGAGTCGGAGCTGAGCTCTGAGCAGAGGACACAGCTCTGCTGCTGCCAGTACCGCTGAGGGCCCCAGTGAGGCCAGCTTTGGAATTGCCAGCTGATAAGCTTGTAACTACATCAACAGTGAAGACTCATTCCTAGGGTAACAAGCCACCAAAAGAGGAAGTAGTATTGCTCCCCCTCTCCTAACTGCCAATCTTCCTCACATTTCCCTGCTGGCAGAATCTACCAAGAAGGCAGCAGAATAAAAAAAGAGGTGCCATTTGCAGAGTAACAACCATCACAAAAGGAGAGAAAGGTAGATTTGGAGCTGAAAGCCAATAGCCTAATAACAGACACAGATCACCATTTACAAAGAAAATATAATGTAATATAATTACCATAATTGAGCTGTTGTTCAGGATATTACCTCATCCCGAAATTATAAGAAGAGGCAACTGGGTATTTGACCTTAAGTAACTTACCCACAGTTTACTCCTAAAAAACAGTACATAGTATTTTTTAAAAATTCCATTGGTAGACTAATCTTGTATTTGGATATACAATTTTTATTTCTCTATACTTCAAATATAATTGATTACATTTGTCTATCCATAATAAGTAAAGTTCAACAGTTAATATTCAAAAATTAAAAATGATTTTGAGGGGCGCCTGGGTGGCTCAGTTTGTTAAGCATCTGACTTCGGCTCAGGTCATTATCTCATGGTTCTTGGGTTCCAGCCCCACATCTGGCCCTGCTGACAGCTAGCTCAGAGCCTTGGGCCTGTCTTCAGATTCAGTGTCTCCCTTTCTCTCTGACCCTCCCCTGTTCATCTGTTTCTCACTCTCTCTCAAAAATAAATAAAACTTTAAAAAAATTTAAAAAAATGATTTTGAGTTTGGGTTAAATTTTGGTGGCATATCAAGTTCTGATAATAACTTTTAAAAATTAACTTTAACTAAAAATCTCCTGTTTTTAATCAACCTAAAATCAATGTTTTTATATTTTCCACCAATCATTACAGCGTAATGTTTCCTAAAATGCTTCACATAAGCTAAAAATCAGATATATTTTGGTTACACGAACAGCATGTGATATCTATCTAAAAATTGACTTGTTTCTTGACTTTATGTATATTGATTCAGCTTTCAAATTACTGTACTTTGACAAATATTTATAATGTATTACACAGAGTCTATAGTGAAGGTGTAAAAACAAGCCTCAATTTATCTGTTATTTATTAAAAAGAATAAAAAATATATAAGGTTGACCCATTTTTAAAGGCAGTAAGTTGTACATTAATTTTAGTATATATTGTCAGGTTTAATTAGTTTATACATCCCACGATTCAAACTGGCTATGTATTATATGGGAAATAAGAATAGCTACAGTTTGCAGCTTTTTGGTGACTAATTTCTTATAATATTTCACAATTTATTCTTTGAGTCACAAATGCAAAATGTAAATGGGCCAGTGAGTATATGAAATAAAGAATTAAATCTGACAATAAAGTATATAACTAAATTTCTCTTAACACCCACAATGCTTTCAGAAAGCCTTGGCTCACCTTCCTTCAAACAAAGACTGCAGAAGAGAAAGAATGTCCTCTGTCACCTGTTCTAATTATAAACACAGCTTGCTGAGTGATTACCACAGTGGCAACTCGTATCTAGAGAGAGAAAAATCATCTCTGAGGACAGTTACAAAAGACTTGTATTGTTGATATTTCCACCTCTATTTTCCTGATATGTTAGTGACATTAAGTTTCTTTCTATATGAGGATGATGACAATTTGTAATAATTTAAGCCATAAGAAAAACACTTAAAAATCAATGTACTGTTTACTCAAGAAAAAAACATTTTATTTTGAATTTAATTTGAATTTCATTTTTAAAATATTCAACTTGTCATACAAACCAAGGGTACCAAATTAACCTCAATGAAGGCAATTTAGTTTTATAGCACTGTTTAACAGTTTAAAACAAAACAATGGATGAAACTGCTGAGTGGCCAATCTGATCTGGTTAAGATGTTTGTTGACCATTTGATTGTTTGGTTCTCTAGAAAGTCTACTGGCCAAAAAATGCATTTATTGCTCTGATCAATAAAACTCCTTTCAGAATGGAAAAGGGTCAAGTCAGTTAAGCTCCAAGATGAGGAAGGCTTAAGTCTCAGCTAATGCCTACACAGCAAATTGGAAAATTCCCAAGACCAGATCAATTATAGAATGGCAAATTATGGCTAATTGCTTTGAAAAGTACAAAGCATTAGTTAATTGGACACTTCATAGAGAAAATGTCTAATGGCTATCTTTATTGGTTCAAGTGTGACATTTATGTTGATATACAGAGTATGTTGAGGAGAGATATGTGTGCTTATTTGAAAGGAGGTACAATTTTGCAAAAAAAATTAATAATGATAACATGAAGTCCAAAGTTATATAAATGTATCTATTTTAAGAATTATCTAGAGCACTGAAACAAAGGTGTAAAGATTTGGTGAAACTATTTTATCCATTTATTAAGTTTCTTGCTAGAATTAGTCAGCAAATTTCTCAATTTAGAACTTCAATCAGTGCTTTTATTTGATAACTCTATCATTCACAAAACTTAAAAAAATGTTGATGTATTTTCCCACAAATATTTTTCATATATAATAGTTTTATCTGAATGCACTTCTATTGTTTCATAAATGAAACTTTTATATGTTGAGATATGTATTGTAGGTTTATTTCCTTTTTGGAATTAAATCAAATTGAGTTCCACTATTAAAAATTATCTCTTAAGTCTGGAACTACTTAATTTCCATTTTTGAAAACTAAAAGAGTGGGGCTCTGGTATTAGAATATTCAGATCCAAATTTCAGATCTTCCACTTGCTATTTATTTAATCTAACCAAACTGCTTTTCCACCATCAACCATTGAAGAGGGTGAACAAAATAAGTGGCATCATTTTTATGAAATTTTCATTCCAATCTAGTTGTTTTTTATTCATAATGATTTCTACTTTTCAATGTATCTACTGATATAATCATTTGTAGATATCCAGAAGTGCACTGATATAATTATTTTATTCAGGAGCCATCCACTTGAAGCAGTACATTCATCTTAGAATCCCTAATTTACCATACTATTGAAAGTAGAAGTACTATTAACTCTCTTTGGAATTGGAGATAATAAACACCTCATCTTCTGTTATAAGCTTTGGATTAAAATTCTGGATTATCAACAAGTTACACTTGACATCCTGTTACACTGAAAAATTGAGTTGTCTTCCAAGAGTTAAAATATTAGTTTCATTGGGCTATCAAAACTGTAACCTAAGTGACTTTACCTCTTTATTTCAGATCTGTACGGATGCAGTTTAATACTGTCCAAGAAAATGAAACTAACAGTTTAGTGTCTATCTACATCCATTTTCTTCAACTTCAAATCTTCAAATAGGCACTTCATTTTATTTTGTAATCTCATTCATTCATTCATTCATTCAGATTGTTCTCTTACTTTGTACACTGAGTACTCAGCTTTTCTTTGGCTCCTACTCTCTGCTACTTAAGATTAGTTTCAAACAAGTGAAATAAATAATACTCAATATAAGCACAAAAAGTCAGGGGATAGAATTCTGGGGAAGGTAACTTCATCAGCCCAGGGATACATATTTGGAAATCAACTGGAAACTGTTTTAGACTGAATAATGTACCCCCAAAGTTGTCCTCATTAAAATCCAAGAATCTGTGAATATATTACTTCAAAGAAAAAAAACAACTGTTCACATGTGATTAGCTAAGGATCTTGAGATAGGGAAATTATTATGGATTATGTGCATGGGTCCACATATCAAAAAAATCCTTACAACAGGGAAGCAGGAGGATCAAAGTCAGAGAAAAAGTTGTGATGATGGAAACAAAGATGAGAGTAAAAGAGAGTGAGGGGGAAAAAGAAGATGGAAAGAGACTGATCAACTTATTGATTTGAGGATGCAAGGTTGGTGGATTAGAAAAAGGAGTAAGTTGGGGCTCCTGGGTGGCTCAGCCAGTTGGGTGACTGACCCCTGATTTCAGCTCAGGTCATGCCCTGAAATCAGGCGCTGCACTGAGACCGTGGATTCTGCTTGGAACCCTCTCTCCTTCTCTCTTCACCTTTCCCCCACCTCTTTCTCTCTCAAAAATAAATAAATAAACATTAAAAAAGAAAGGAAGAAAGAAAAAGGAATCAAGGGCCAAGACCCAAGGAATGCAGCTGGCCTCTAGAAGCTAGAAAAGACAGGTAAAGAGACTCTCCCCTAACACAGCCCTGCCAACACTTTGAATTTCAGACCTGGCATCCAGAATTATATGACGAGTATAAGATAAATGCTGTGTTAAGTCACTAAGCTTGTGGTAATTTGTTACAGTAGAAATAGGAAATTTTACAGGAACTAAGAGAGATACCATATAGCCACGATCTAATCACAAGAAGTATTTATAGAGGATGCTAAAGTTTACACAATAACTGTCCAACACTTGTCATTATACCACCACCATAGTCCACTGAGTAATTTTTATCTGTTCTTTCAGTTACCCTTCCATGACTGAAAGCACACGTGGAAGCATAATTTTGACTGATTCTATATCAAATCTTTCTTCCTAAATTGCCTGGGCACTGGGGAAATGAATCTACTGCAACTTCATATGGAAATCTTAGTGAGAAAGAGAGGCTTGCCTCTCTTTGTTCCTGGCATTCTTCTCCAAGGAGAGAGCTGCTCTAATTCTAATCAGCTCCATGTAGTAATGTCCAATATAGCTTTTGAAGAATTTTTCCTCCTATTCTTTTAAAATTATCAATGATATTCCTATTGCCAAATAAATACACAATTTCTAGTCCTCATCTTACTTAATTTTTCAGCTGCATTCCATAATGATGATCATTCTTTTCTTGAGATATACTTTCACTTAAGTTTCTTCTGTAAGAACATGCTATACTAAGAACACTTTATGCTATGAAATAAATCCATTAGTAGGCCATAGTAGTTCTATTGCTCCACCTTGGTCTCATTTGACTCCTTTTCTCTCTGATCCATCTCTAATTGTTGGAATTTCCAGGGTTTGTCCTAACTCTCCACACTGTCTTTCTCAATTGTGTCTAATGGCTCTCCATAATTTTATGGTTTTAAAACATCACGATAATGCTTCCTAAATTTTTTATGCTCCATTTTTAACCACTAGACACTTAATTTCCAACTTCTTACTCTTTTCTTAAACATCAAGGGGTACCTCAAACTAACATTTCTAAAGATTCACTCTTTGCTTTTACCCCTAAGCCTGTGTCTGCCCCACTGTTTGCACCACCATTCACTCAGATGTTTAAATCAAAAGCTGGGAAATTATCTGATTCTTTGTATATAAGCCACAGAATCACACTACAGCTAACATAAATATAAAATCATTGTAAATAAATTTAGATTCCCCAAATCAACCAAATAGTGAAAAATCAAGCTTTGATACAGCCAGGAAACAAAAGCTATAGCAATGGTCTCATAGTAGGAATTGAATAGTTAGACTGCCCTTCAGCCACCGAACTCCACCTGTTCCAGCTTTCACCACTCTCTAAGATGAAGACAGCTGGGAGACTGCACCCAGTAGGCTATGTGTCCTGTATCTAATCCCTGCTAATAATTTAGGGGAAAGTTTCTGAAAAAGACACCATCAGGAATATTTTAAGTTTCAGGTAAAAATGAAACATATGGTTTCTTTTTCTTTTAGTTCTATACATTGTGGGGATATAACAATATCATGAAAGGAAATTTGGACACTGTTAGGAAACAGTGGTGGTTTCTGCATGAGTATAAAATATAGTGTCTACTGGAAGACTCCAATACGATTTGGCACTGTATTCTCTTGAGTCTACGTCTAGATTATAGTTTGAAACAACCCATTCTTCTCCATTCCCATTTCTAAGTCACCAGAAGTTTTCATCAAGTTAATAGCAATGGCCAATTGATTAGTTTGCTTTGCTTCTTACTTATCTCTCAATTACTTCTCCACCAGCATGGGAGTAAACTTGTAAAATTCTAAAATAAATTATGTCCCTTCTTAAAACTCTTTAATATACTCAAGAGATTTAAAATTAACTAAATTTTATGAATAATTGGATTGGGAAGATATACTCTTATACAATCCAGATTTCTTAATTGATCTTAATTTCTAAATTGAACTTTCTAACACTCTTTTAGGAGATATCTTTCTTAGTCTTTATATTTTCATGTAATCTTTGATCATTCAATCTATTAAGGTCCACTCCTATTTTATCATGCATTGCACTCTAATTTTTGCTTCAAAGTATTTATCATAATTTGTAATCGTATGTATTTAGCTTCTTTTTTCTTGTAAGCTCTCTAACAATAGGAACTATATCTATTTTACTTATATCTTGCAGGTAGATAGCAATAAACAAATACTTTGGGTTAATGGATATAATATATTAGTTTCTTAGTGCTCCCATAATAAAGATCAGAAACTGGGTACCTTAAAACATCAGATATTTATTGTCTCACCATTCTGAAGGATGTATATTTGAAACTGAGGTGTCAGGAGAGCCATGTACCCCTTGAAATCTGTGGGGGAGACTCCTTTGCTTCTTCATAGCTTCTGGTTTTGCTGGGAATTCTTGCCATTAACTGGCTTGTAGATGCACATTTCAATCTCTGCCTCTATTATCACATGGCCATCGTCCCTTTGCTCATAATCTTCTTATAAAGATACTGGTTATACTGCACTGGGGGCCCACCCTATTCCATTATGGCCTCATCTTAAATTAATTAACTGTATCTGCAATGAGTCTATTTCCAAATAATACCACATTCTGATGTTCTGGGAATTAGGACTTCAAATATTTTGGGGGGATACAATTCAACCAATAAAAATGAATGTTGGAAGAAATATGTAAACACACCTTATATGTATGACGTTTTAAAAAGCAGAGTGATATTTACATTATAGTAATTATGATCTATGATATGTCTTTGGAATACGTTTATCAACAGGGGTGGGGGTGGGAGAGGGCTGTGATACCAATAGTAAAGATAAAAATGGAAGAAATAAGAGAAGCAAGACATCACTATGTACATTTTCCCATCAAAAGTAGTAAAATACATTTTAAAAATGGAAATAATGTGGATAGCTACATGCAAAAGAATGAAACTGGACCCATTTCTTAGACCTTACACAAAAATAAACTCAAAATGGATTAAAGACCTAAATGTTAGACTTGAAATTATGAACCATCTAGAAGAAAACCAAGGTAGTTATTTCTTTGATATTGATCATAGCAACATTGTTCAGGCTATGTTCTGAGGCAAGGGAAACAAAAGCAAAAATAAACTATTAGGACTACACCAAAATTAAACCATTAACGAAACCAAAGCGAAACTCCTGAATCAAAGAAGACATTTGCAAATAATATATCTAATAAAGGTTTAACATCTGAAATGTATAAAGAACTAATACAAATCAATAGACACACAAAAAAGCAAATAATTCAATTTAAAAATTGTCAGAGGGCCTTAGTAGACATTTTTCCAAAGACATACAAATGGTCAATAGTGGGGCGCCTGGGTGCCTCAGTTGGGTAAGCCTCCAACTTCGGCTCAGGTTAGATCTCATGTTCGTGGGTTCTAGCCCCGCGTCAGGCTCTGTGCTGACAGCTAGCTCAGAGCCTGAAGCCTGTTTCCAGATCTGTGTCTCCTTCTCTCTCTGCCCCTCCCCTTCTCATGCTCTGTCCTCTCTGTATCAAAAATAAATAAAACATTTAAAAAAAAACAAAAAAATAAACCAAATGGTCAATAGACACATGAAAGAATGCTCAGCATCCCTATCTTCAGAGAAATGAAAATCAAAACCTCAATAAAATATCACCGCATATCTGTCAGAATGGCTAACATAAAAAAAATACCCACAAAAAATAATAATTGTTGGCAAGAGTGTGAAGAAGAAGGAAACCTTGTGCACTGTTGATGGGAATACAAATTTATACAGCCAGAGTGGAAAACAGTATGGAGGTTTTCCAAAAAATTAAAAATAGAATTACCACTTGATCCAGCAATTCTACTACTGGGCATTTATTAAAGAAAACAAAAATACTAATTCAAAAATATATATGCTCCCCAACATAGACAAGATATGGAAGCAACCCAAGTACCCAATGATAGATATAATGGAATGTTACTTGACCATAAAAAGAATGAAATCTTGCCATGGGTGTACAGGGTAAAATGCTAAGGGAAATAAGACAGATAAATACAAATACCATATGATCTCACTCATTTGTGGAATTTAAAAAACAAAGCAAAGGAAAAAGAAGACTCTTAAATACAAAGAACAAAACTTGTTACCAGAGGGGAAGTGGGTGGGGGCATGGGTGACACAGATAAAGGAAGTTAAGAGTACACTTATCATGATAAACACTAAGTACTTTATAGAAATGCTGAATCATATTGTATACCTGAAACTAATATAACATTGTATGTTAATTGTGCTTCAAGAAAAAACAAATACATACCAAAATTGGGGGTGGGAGAGGAAGGGGGGAAATCCTTGCCAAAGGGAATGAATGTTCCACCTTCCTAGGCAAAATTACTTAAAAACTAAAATTTTTTAAAAACTGAGTACAATACACACAGGTACTTGCTGTAATATTTTCTGTGGTTTTTTTTTTGATATATTCTCCAAAAAATGAAAAATTTGAAAAATAATGATAATTGTGATAAATACATTTACGTGATAGAGGGATAGAGTCTGGTAAGAGTAAGGGGTCAAGAAAAAGTTACCAAAATCAGAACTGTGGAAGCATCAGGAAAATATGACAAATCCATGAAACTGTTATTATAACTCTATTAACTTATATAGAGAGAGTATGTGTAAGTATATTTCAATTGATTAAGAGTTTGAATAGTAGAATTTAGCCTCATTCAATCTAAAAATCTATTTCAAGTACAAAAAAGATTGATGATCAATACATCATCTTGACAAATCTGTCCAATTTAAACAACCCTATGAAGCCTTGGAGAAAATTACCCTTACTCTGGTAGCACCTTTAATCTACCATTTGTCCTTAACTTTAAAGTTAAAAAAAATTTAAATGTTTATTTATTTTTCAGAGACCCAGAGGGGGACAGCAACAGAGGAGGGGCAGAAAGAGGAAGAGACAGGATCAGAAACAGGCTCCAAGATCTGAGCTGTCAGCACAGAGCCCAGCACAGGGTGAGATTCCACAAAGTGTGAGATCATGACTTGAGGTGAAGCCAAATGCTTAACCAACTGAGCCCGCAGGTGCTCTTTCCTTAACGTTTAAAAACACACTTCTTGAAAATGGATTGCTTATTTTACTACTTCAGATCTCAATATTGCCTGAAAGAGGACTACACATTATTTTACTAAAATTGTTTTGGTCAAGATAATCACCAATCATTCAATATTTACCTTAGTAAATAGAGATTATTCAAAATTCAATTTAATTTGTCTTCTTTGAGCCTTGATATTATTACCTATAGCCTTTTAAAAAAATATTTATCTCCTCTGGATTCCATGATATCTACTACTCTTTTCTCACCTATCCCTCTGACTTCACTGAGTCAGAAGTCCTAAGCTTCTTTTACTGTATTGGTTTTAAAATGTATGTGTTCTATAGTGTTCAAGACCCGAGCTGCTTCATCTACAATATTTTCTTCATCTACATTGGTGGCGAAACGTTTATGCTCTCATGGCTTCAAGTGCTGCCACATGCTGACAATCCACGATTTTTATACCCAGATCAGACCTGTGTCCTGAGCTCCAGCTGCGTGTAACTAGAGTTTCACTACTCTTGGTCTTATCATCAGTATAGACAATCCCAAATATCTAAATTAGAATTCATCATTTCCCCTGTAAAGTCTGTCATCCTATGATATACTCCATTTGAAGGAAAGACAATCAATTGAATGAGAAAACTCTGAAACACCTATTGTATCATCTTTCCAATCAATTATTCATAAATTTTGTTAATTTTAAATCTCTTGAGTAGCTCTTTCCTCTATATTTTCATTGCCTCTATTTTAACTATGATTTCTATTATCTTGAATTATTTCAAAGGGCTTTTATTAAAAAACAAAGGCCTCCAGTATGAATCAACTCCAACCAATTTACCTATCCTTGGAGATGCTTTTAGAGTTAAAATTTTTAAACACAAATATGATAATACTTCTCTTCAGCTACGTATCTGTCCATACTCCCCAAGAGTTTACTTCTAAAATTCCATTTAAAAAATTATTCCACACCTAGTACTGCATTAGTTGAGCTTTATTTAGGCATTACTTCTGGCTACTTATGAAAATTACTATTTGATTTTGTAACATGAGCTATCTGGAGTTTATTGCAACATTTCCTTTCTGTCATACATATTTCTGTATCTTTACATGTGGTATTTCTTCTTATTTGAACAACCCTGAATTCCCATTCCATCTTTACTCACCCTGAAAGCTGGTATCCATGACTCAAGAATCTCCTGACACATCCTTTCCCTCACAGCCCAAGATTGGTTTGCATTTCCTTCATTTCTAGTTCTCAAGCAATCTGACCCTATCTCCATTATAATCTTCTGAATTAGATTATGAATTCATGAGTGGTGGGAATTGGTTATTTCTTTTCCTTGTCCTTAGCAATTTTCACTTCCGTGGCATTTTTTTCAGAAATTCATTATTTGTCCCATTAAAATTCAAAATAGTCTTTCAAATATAATCATTTTGGGGGAGCCTGTGTGGGTATGTGGTTGGTCATGTGACTCTTGATTTCACCTCAGGTCATGATCTCAGTTTTTGGGATCCAGCCCTGTGTCAGGCTCTGCACTGACAGCACAGACCCTGCTTGGGATTTTTTTTTTTCTCTCTCTCTCCCTTTCTCTCTTTGCCCAGCCCCAGCCCCTCTTGCACTTGTTCATGCACACTTTTTTTTTCTCTCAAAACAAATAAATAAACATTTAAAAATAAATAAAATCACTTTACTGAGAGAATATATATAGTGAATATGTATGTATATATATATATATATATATTGTGAGTATATATACACACACACACACACACATATGTATGTATATATATATACACACATTATACATAGGAAAATACCATAAAATGTTTTTAATTACATTGAACATATAAGCTTATCTTTGGATACATTTGTATTGAAGTTACAATGAAAGACAACATTCAAAGCTATTATAATAAAAGTAGTAGCTTTTTTTGCTTTTTTGTTTGTCTGACAATTATGTCATTCAAGATATGTTTTAGCATAACAAAATGCTTTGACAAAAAAATAACTAAGGGATTATTTGACAGCTGTCTGAAGTATCTGAAGAGTTGTCATCAGAAAGAGTGATTGAAATTGTTTAGTAGATTGATTTTAACTTTCACACAAAAAAAGCCAGCATTATTAGATAAAAGTAAGCTTACCACATTGTAATAGAAGATATAACTTTCTGAAAACTAAGGCTACATAACAATGGGCTGAGTACCATAATGAAGAAGATACAAGTATGCAGATAGAACTGTGACAATCGCAGGACAATGGTGCCAGAGGATGCGTTTCTGCTATGGCTTTCAGTTTGGATCAAATGACCCTTTGGTATTCTTATATGTCTCTTATTTTATGACATAACACAGAGAAGTTAAAACATAAGGTGGTTGTAATATTTGTGAATATTAAGTCATATGTATAAACTACAGAGCAATGAATATTAGAATTCCTAATTCTTTATATTATTCTCTAGAATATCATGAAATTGTATATGTTTCACACACTGATAGGATAAATAGACATCCATCCACATGGGAAAGAGAGAGAGAGAGAGAGAAAGGGCAAGATATCAAATTCTGAAAGAGATAACAGCAAGATAACACAAATGAAAAAATTATAAATGATTTAAATGGTGGCGAGAATTCTTTGTGTAATATAGTAGAAAGAGCACATATTTTGATTCAGGCAGGCAAACTAGAGTTTTGGCTTCAGGAAGTCCCCAACTATAAGCTCTAAGATAATTAGAAAAGTAGCCAGTAGGTAGGGATGAGGATGTGCTGATTTTGGTGGAGTTTGATATTGATGAACCAGTGTTAAACTGACTTCAGACAGAGTGAATATACCATCCTAGGTGGGAATCATACCAAGTTAGAAGCATTTGCTGACTATAAAAAAGGAACAAAAGAGAAAAAAATGGCTTTGATAAGTGTGGGCTAATGTGAGATAAAAATAATGAAGTTGTCATTGTTTTATTTACTCCTGTGGGGCCATAATAAAAATTAACATTCAAAGATTTACATAAAGTTAAAGATGGGGTAATACTATTTTGCATTTGAACGTCACTTCTAAATGTGAAATAACAGGAATAAGAATGAATGAAAAGAAGACATTATATGTAATTTTATGTAGCATATATATATAAATTTTCACTTTGACAAGCTCTTTATTGTAAACAAATAGCAACTCTAAATTTGAATCTGCCAGTCTTTCATAAAGTAGTCATTTAGAAAGGAAATTTTTGAATTTTTTTCCTTCTGGATGTAGAAATGTTCCGGATTGTTATGGAATTGGGCTATAATCTCATTAGGGGCAGGAATCACTCTATGTGTGTGTTTATGTATATAATATCCTATACCTGGCCCAGGTTTCTGTTTTCATAGAATAGCTACTTAAAATAATAAAGTGTGCTATTGAGAGTACTATTTTGATAGATACCTTATATATTAATTATAGTAATATTTTGGCTATCTAATAATTACTTTATGCCTTCATTTTTATCCATTCTCCTTGAAAAGAACTCTTTAATTTTTATCTTTTAATTACCCCACATCATGGTATATAAATACTGCCCAGATTCTGTTTCCAGCATGTTCATCTAATGGTGAATAAAATACTTCCCAAGGAACTCAAAATAACTTTCTTCTAAGCATGCTCTTGCCATATTGATCACTAGTAATTTCAACAAAGACAGGATGATGATGATTTCCCCTATAATGCAGTTTGGTGCTATTGATGTATAATTTCCAATTCATAAAGTCTAGATGTAGTCTCTTGGCTTTGTCCTTAAGTGTTTCTTGAAGAATTCTATTTCTTATTTCACACTTGATTTTATATCTTTCCTCCTTTTAGAATATGTTTTGTTCGATTCTTACTGTCTAAAGCAACTTTTTTGAACCATATATTGTATTTATAGCTTGCACATTTCAAGTGTTACTTATCAGTTATATATGTGTTTCTTGCAGATCCCACAGGCGTTCTTCAGCATAGTTTATCCCTTCCTTTGATTTTTCTTTTTTTATCTTTTCTTTTTACTTGAAACTCTTTAATCTGTTACATATATACAAATATATTTTAAGATTTTAACAAAATCACTCATTCTAAAGTTTGAGAAATCATAAAGGTTGGCTTAACAAGAACATCATGTCTCTTATTACAAGGCTGTTTATTAAAATTGGAATTTGAATAACAAAAAAATACTGAGCATTCTAAAAGTATTTCTGTGAGCATTTTGAAAACTCTCTGGTTTACTGGGTGATCAAGGTGAATTCTTTTCAAATGCCCTTATGATCTTTTATAATGTAGTCTTTATAGCAATAGAATGAAGTACTTATAGAGAACACATGCTCTAACAACAAAAAATTATAGTAAAATTCAAAAGTCTAAGTGTTTGATTTTTTTAAATAGTACTTTTGTCAAAATGGATATCACTCCACAGGCTGTAACATATTATGCACAAAAAGAAAAGGAAATCTCACTAGAATTAGTTTATTGATTAATTTCTTGCCATTGGAAAAATTTCCTCAATCAGCAACACTAGCTGCCCCGAGATTTGCCCACTCAGAGGCTTTGCCAGTGTCCACTATATTACCCTTGCTTTAGAAAGAAACACCAGAAGATTCCTTCATAGTATCTGTACGGATTTTGTTTCTATATTCAGAGATTGCTAGCTTTATTGCAGTATTCTAGATGGGAATTTTTTATTTCCATACACTTGTTTGCTTTCTTTTTTTTTTTTAACCAACCAGAGTCCCTCATCTTCATTATTCAATTTTATTTTATTAAGTAGCAACATGGATGGAGGGCTCTGCTTTGTATAAAATAATGGAAGAGATATTTATTAATTGAACTACTCTATACATTCCCTCCTCTGACAAGTTAAAGAGGGAGATATGTTGAAGAATACTTCTCATATCTCACACATCCTAGGCACTCAAGGTAGCCTTTGTTTCAAGGTACAGGTAAGAAAAAAATCCTGTCTTTGATTGCATTACCCAATTCTTGGCAAGAAACTCATTTTGTAACAGTAAAAGTGAAGACTCCAGGGGCATGTTCCTCGGTTTAATTGTTGGTTGTGCAAGCTACTAGTTATTGGCAACTAATTTAACATCTCTGTGCTAAAACAGAATAAAAGAAATACCTACCTTTTAGGACTGTTGTGAAAATTAAAAAATTTATTTCTAGAAAACTCTTAGAATAGTGTTTGGCACATAGTAAGGGCTCAATATATGTTAGTTATGGTGATTCAAAAAGTGACACTGATGATTTACAGTGAAGATGGCAGCAGAGTAGGAGGACCCTATCCTATCTCATCCCATGAACTAGGTAGCTCTCAAATCATTCTAAATAACCCAGAAGATTGGCAAAACAAACTCCACAACCAAAGAGAAGATGAGAGAAGAGGCCACGTTAAGAAGGTAGGAAGCACAGAGATACAATTTGAGAGAGAAACAAATCATAACTCCTGTGGTAGGGAGGGAGTCAAGATTGTGGAGAAGGGTAAGAGAAAGACAAACACAGGAGAGCACACGGGGAGAATGAATCCCTTCAGCATTTGTCTTAGAAAGCAAGAAGGACTAAATTTCATGAGTCCTTGCAACCAGTGGGGGGCTTAAGGTCTATAATTCAAAAGTCAGCAGGCTTGGCTTAGAAAGAACCCAAAGGCATTGGGGCTGCTCTTGGAAACAATCCAGGGCAAACACCTCATGGAAATAAAGCCTGGAAACAGTGATCTGAAAAGTTCCTTGGGTACAGAGTGGGTACCCCACTTGCTAATCTTGGAGCCTGTTTCAGAGGGGCAGCATTCACACAGAGACCCCTCTAAGAACAAAGGAACAGGCAGGTGCCATTCTCTCTCCCACCCATCAACATAAGTACAGGGCCACCTGTGGGAACCAGGGTTGACATCTGACACACAACTTGCTTACATCAACCCTAGCCCCATGTGCTTCAGTGGAATCACCCTTCCCCATCATACTTGTCTCAATCCCCCCCATGCACAAGCCCTCTCTCCTAGAATAAAGGCCCAAACCCCTACTCACACATGTCTCCTAACATGAGAGTTCTGTGGAGCCTTGGTTCAGGCCAGGGGCAGTGTGACATATCTCAGTACCCTAGCAGACCAGAGTACACCTAGTTAAAATGTATCACATTCAGGTCAGGGACCAAACACTGCCTGCAACAGGCAAAGAGAGCCTCTGCGGACAACTGGCCTCACGGATAAAGTGGCCAGAACAAAACAGCAGAGCACATGCAGCACATGTTGGAGATGCTACCAGAAGCACCAAGCCCTGGGGAACAGACAGTCGACACAGCAGATCATTACAGAACCTCTTCTTCATAAGGACATTATCCTTAAGAAAAGGATATGGAGCCAATATTCCTAGCACACAGAAACAGGCAGGGAAACTTAAGACAAGATGAGAAGACAGAGAAATTTGTCTGATATGAAAGAACAGAACAAGACAATGGCCAGAGATCTAAGTTAAACAGATATAAGTAACTTTCCTAATGGAATATTTAAAGCAATGATCATAAGGATAATGACTGGGCTTGATAGAAGAGTGTAAGGCATGCCTGGGTGGCTCAGTCAGTTAAGGGTCTCTTTTTCTTTTATTGTTTTAAATGTTTATTTATTTTCGACAGAATATGAGAGAGAGAGAGAGAGAGAGAGAGAGAGAGAGAGAGAGAGAGAGAGAGAGACAGAGAGACAGAAACCAAAGCAGGCTCCAGTCAGCACAGAGCCTGCTGTGGGGGTCAAATCCATGGACTATGAGATCTTGATTTTGGCTCAAGTCATGATCTCAGAGTTTGTGGGATTGAGCCCAGCATCGGGCTCCCTGCTGACAGTGTGGAGCCTGCTTGGGATTCTCTCTCCTCTTCTCCCTCTCCCCTTCTCCTGCTCACATGTACACACTCTCTCAAAATAAATAAATAAACTTAAAAAAAGAGTGTAAAACATCAGTGAGATCCTTAACACAGAGATAAAAAAAGAACCAATTGAAGATGAAAAGTGCAATAAATAGGAATAGAAAAATATTTGATGCAATGAATACCAGGCTATGAGAAGTAATGGAACAAATTAATAACCTAGAAGTCAGAGAAAGTAATCAAGATGAACAAAGAGAAAAAAGAATTGCGCAAATAAGAACAGACTAAGGGAACTTAATGACTCCTTCCAACATACTAGCATCCATATTATAGGTGTTCCAGGAGAAAAAGAAGAGAGAAGAGAGGGCATAAAATTTACTTCAAGAGATAATAGATGAAAAGTTCCCTAATCTGGGGATGGAAACAGATACCCAGATCCAAAAGGCACAAGGAATCCCCAACAAAATCAACAAAAACAGATCTGCACCAAGGCTTTTCATTGTAACACCATGGTGTTATAATTAAAATGGCAAATTAAAGAGACAAATTTTAGAAATCAAAACAAAAGAGGACAGTAACATACAAAGGAAAACCCACTAAGCTAGCCGGGCATTTTTCAGCAGAAACAGTCCAAGCCAGAAGGGAGCAGCATGATATATCCAAAGAACTGAACAGGAAAAATCTACAACCGAGAATACTCTACTTAGCAAGGTTATCATTCAGAATAAAAGGAGAGATAGAGATTTACCAAACAGACAAAAATTAAAGTAATTCAGGACCACTAAACATGCCCTGCAAGAAATATTAAAGGGGACATTTTAAATGGAAAAGAAAGATACAAAAATGACTGTATGATGTTAGGAAATACAAAAGCAGTAAAAATGAATATTTTTGTAAAATATCAGTCAAGGAACTCACTAAACAAAAGGATACAAAATATGACAACATGTACCTAACATGTGGGAAAGAGTAAAGATTTGTTCAAACTTACATAACCATCAACTTAATATAGACTGCTATATGCAGAAGAGGTTATATACAAACTTAATAGTAACCATAAATCAAAAACTGCTAACAAATATGCAAAGAATAAAGAGAAAGAAATTCAAATATATGACTAAAGAAAACCAGTAGACCACGAAAGTGAGAAAGACAAGAAAGAATCAGAGAAAATTTTCAGGAACAATCACAAAGAGGTAACAAAATGGCAATAAATACATATCTATCATTAATTACTTCATTAAATGAACTAAATGCTTCAATAAAACATAGGATATCAGAATGAAAAAAACATATGTACGCAAGACTTATATGCTGCTTAAAAGGGACTCATTTTATGCATACAGAGACATGCATACTAAAAGGATGTGTGGATGGAGACACTTATTATGCAAATGGGTATCAAAAGGAAAATGAAGTAGCAATACGTCTATCAGACAATCTAGACTTTAAAGCAAATGCTGTAACAACAGACAATGAAGGATACTACATAATAATAAAAGGTACAATCCAATAAGAAGGTAATAGCAATTTTAAATGTTTATGCACCCGACATAGGAACACCTAATACATAAAATTTAACAGCAAACATAGAGGGACTAGTCAATAATAATACAATAACAGTAGGGGACTTTAACACTCCGCTTACATTAATAGACCATCTGAAGAGAAAATCAACAAGGAAAGAGTGGCAGTGAATGACACACTAAGCCAAAAGGATTTAACAGATATATTCAAAACATTCCACACAGAATGCACATTCTGTTTAAATGCACATGGAACATTCTCCAGAATATATCACCTACTAGGCAACAAAACAAGCCTCAACAAATTAAAAAGATCAAAGTCATACAACACATCTTTTTTGACCACAAGGCTATAAAACTAGAAGTCAGTCACAAGAAAACATCTGGAAAGACCACAAATGGAGGGAGATTAAATAACATGCTAAAAGTGTATGTGGAAGCAAATGAAAATGAAAATATAATGATTTAAAACCTTTGGATATAGCAAAAGCAGTTCTAAGAGGGAAGTTTACAGCAATAGAGGCCTACTTCAAGAAGCAAGAAAAACTTTAAATAACCTAACTTTACACCTAAAGAGCTAGGAACAAACAAAAACAAAACCTTAAATGAGTACAAGGAAAGAAATTATAAAGATTAGAGAGAAGTAAATTATATAGACATTTTAAAAATCAATAAAACAGATCAATAAAACTATTGTGTCTTTGAAACTAGTTGCGTCTTTGAAAAAAAATCAATAATTGATAAACCTCTACCCAGACTTATCAAGGCAAAGAGAAAAGACCCAAATAAATAAAATCTCAAATGAGAGAGGATAAATACTAACCAACACCAAAGCCATATAATTATAAGAAAATATGAAACCCACAGGCCAACAAACTGGACAACCTAGAAGAAATTCTAGATTAATTTCCAGAAACATATAACCTACCAAAACTAAAATGGAAAAAAGTATAAAATTTAAACGGAGAGATGACCAGCAAAGAAATAGACTCAGTAATGATAATAATCAACAAATAAAAGTCCAGGACCAGATGGTTTCACAGGAAAATTCTATGACACTTAAAAAACAGTTGATACCTATTCTTCTTAAACTATTCCAAAAATAGAAGAGGAAGGAAAACTTTCAAAATCATTCTATGATGGCAACATTACTCTGATACCAAAGCCAAATAAAGACATAATAAAAAGGAAAATAACAAGCCAATATTCCTGATGAACATAGATTCAGAAATCCTCAACAAAATACTAGTAAACCAAATCCAACCTTACATTAAAAAACCATTCATCGAAATCAAGTGGGAGATATTTCTGTATTGCAAGAGTGGTTCAATATTAAAAAATCAATCAATGTGATTCATCACATCAATAAGAGAACCATATGATCATTTCAACAGATGCAGAAAAGCATTTGCAAAGTGCAATACCATAATCATGATAAAAAGCCTCAACACAGGAGATCTAGTGGAAACATACCTCAACATAATAAAGGCCATATATGAAAAATCCATAGCTAACATCTTTAATGGGGGTAAAACTGAGAGCTTTTCCTTTAACGTCAAAAAAACTATCCTCACATTTACTCAACATAGCCCTGAAAGTCCTAGCTACAGCAATCAGATAGCAAAAAGAAATAAAAGGCATCCAAATTGGTAAGGAAGAAGTAAAAGTTTAACTATCTGCAGGTGAGATGATACTATATATAGATAACCTGAAAGACTCCACCAAAAAATTGCTAGGACTGATAAACAAATTCAGAAAAATTACAGAATACAAAATCAATGTACAGAAATTTGTTGAATTCTTATATGGTGATAATGAAGCAGCAGAAAGAAATTAAGAAAACAATACCATTTATAATTGTACAAAAAATCAATAAGATCCCAAGAATAAACCCAGTCAAAGAGATGAAAGACCTCTGGAAACTATTAACATAGAAGAAAGTGAAAATGACACAAATAATTTAAAAGCTATCCCATGCTCATGGATTAGAAGAACAAATACTGTTAAAATGTCCATACAATTCAATGTAATACAAATAACGCAATCCCTATCAAAACACCAACTGTATTTTCCAGAGAACAAGAGCAAACAATCCTAAAATTTATATGGGACTACAAAGGATTCTGAGTAGCTAAAACAATCTTAAAAGCAAAGCAAAGCTGAGGGCATCAGAATTCTAGACTCCAAGTTATATTACAATGTTATAGTGATCTAAATAGTATGCTATTGGCATAAGAATAGATACAGAGATCAATGCCACAGAAAATAGAAATAAACCCACATTTATGTGATCAGTTAGTCTTTGACAAAGCAGGAAAGAATATCCAATTGGAAAAAGAAAGTCTCTTCAACAAATGGTATTGGCAAAGCTGCACAGCAACATGCAGAGGAATGAACGTGGACCACTTTCTTATACTATAAACAAAACTAAACTCAGAATGGATGAAAAGCTTAAATGTGAGGCCTGAAACCATAAAAATCCTGGGAGAGAACATAGGCAGTAACTTTTCTGACGTTAGCTTTAGCAATTTTTTACTGGATAGGTCCTTTAGCAAGGGAAACAAAAGAAAAAATAAACTGTTGGGACCACATTAAAATAAAAAACTTCACACAGCAAAATAAACAATCAACAAAACTAAAAGGCAACCTATATTTAATTTTTTGAGGAACCTCCACACTGTTTTCCAGAGCAGCTGCACCAGTTTGCATTCCGACCAATAGTGCAAGAGGATTCCCATATATTCACATCTTCACCAGCATGTTTTTTCCTGAGTTGTTAATTTTAGCCACTCTGACTGGTATGAGTTAGTATCTCATTGTGGTTTTGATTTGTATTTCCCTGATGCTGAGTGATGTTGAGCATCTTTTCATATGTCTGTTGGCCATCTGGATGTCTTCTTTAGAAAAGTGTCTATTCATGTCTTCTGAGCATTTCTTCACTGGATTATATATATTTTTAGGTGTTGAGTCTGGTAAATTCTTTATGGATTTTGGAGACTAACTTTTTATCTGATACGTCATTTGCAAAATCTTCTCCAATTCTGTCAGTTGATTTTAGTTTTGTTGAATGTTTCCTTTGTAGTGCAAGATCTTTTTATCTTGATGAGATCCCAATAACTCATTTTTGCTTTTATTGCCTTTGGAGATGTATCATGTAACAAGTTGCTGCGAATGAGGTCAAAGAGGTTGTTGCCTGTTTTTTTCTCTAGGGTTCTGATGGTTTCCTGTCTCACATTCAGGCCCTTCATCCATTTTGAGCTTATTTTTGTGTCTGGCATAAGAAAGTGGTCCAGGTTCATTCTGCTGCATGTTGTTGCCCAGTTCTCCCAGTACCATTTTCTAAAGAGACCATCTTTTCTCCATTGAATACTCTTTCCTGCTTTGTCAATGATTAGTTGGTCATACATTTGTGGGTCCAATTCTGAGTCCTCTATTTCATTCCACTGGTTTATATGCCTGTTTTTGTGAATATTGTACTGTCTTAATGACTACAGCTTTGTAATAGAGGCTAAAGTCTTGGATTGTGATGCCTCCTGCTTTGGTTTTCTTTTTCACCAATACTTTGGCTACTTGGGGGTTTTCGTGGTTCCATACAAATTTAAGAATTACCCTATGTCTCAGCAATAGCACTACTAGAGATTTATCCAAAGGGTAGAAGAGTGCTGATTCACAGAGGCACATGTACCCCAATGTTTGTAGCAGCACTTTCAACAACAGCCAAATTATGGAAAGAGCCCAAATGTCCATCAACTGATGAATGGATAAAGAAGATGTGGTTTATATATACAATGGAATACTACTAGGCAATGTGAAAGAATGAAATCCTGCATTTGCAATAACGTGGATGGAACTGGAGGGTATTATGCTAAGTATAATAAGCCAGTCGGAGAAAGGCAGATATCACATATTTTTACTCATGTGTGAAACTTGAGAAACTTAACAAAGGACCATGGGAGAAGGGTAGGGGAAAATATTTTCAAACAGAGAGGGAGGCACACCATAACTGACTCTTAAATACAGAGAACAAACTGATGATTGATTGGGGTGTGGCAGGAGAGAGGGGAAAATGGGTGATGGGCATTGAGGAGGGCACTTGTTGGGATGAGCACTGGGTGTTGTATGTAACAATGAATCACAAGAATCTACCCCCGAAGCCAAGAGCACACTGTACACACTGCATGTTAGCTAACTTGACAATAAATTATATTGAATATATATGTGTATATATATATATATATACATATATAAATGTCTTAAAAACTAAAATAATAAAAGGCAACCTATGGAATGGAGCAGATATTTGCAAATGACATATCTGATAAATGGTTAGTGTCAAAAATACATAAAGAACTTCTAAAACTCAACACTCAAAAAACAAACAATCCAATTAAAAATGGGCAGAAGACATGAACAAACATTTATCCAAAGAAGACATCCAAATGGCCAATAGACACACACAAAGGTGTTCATTATCACTCACTATCAGGGAAATGCAAGTCAAAACTATAAGAATGTACCACCTCATACCTGTCAGAATGGCCAGAATCAACATAAGAAACAGCAAGTATTGTTGAGGTTGTGGAGGAAAAAGGAACACTCTTGCACTGCTGTGGGAAGGTAAACTGGTGTAGCCACTGTAGGAAATAGTGTGAAGATTTTTCAAAAAGTGAAAAATAGAACTACCCTACAATCCAGCAATCACACTACTGGATATTTACCCAAATACAAAACACGAATTCAAAGGGATACATGCACCCCTATGTCTATAGCAGCATTATATTTATAATAGCCAAGATACAGAAGCAGCCTGAATATCCATTGATTGATGAATGGATAAAGAAGAGGTGTTACATACATACAATGGAATATTATTCAGCCACAAAAAGAATCTTGCCATTTCCAAGGACATGCATGAAGACAGAGAGTATCATAGTAAGCAATATAAGTTAGAAAAAGGCAAATACCATATGAGTTCACTCATAGGTGAAATTTAAGAAACAAAAGAGCAAAGGGAAAAAGAGAGGGAAACCAAGAAACAGACTCCTATCTACAGAGAACAAACCGATGGTTACTGGAGGAGAGGTGGGAGGGGGGTAGGTTAAATAGGTGGTGGGTATTAAGGGGTGAGCTTGTCATGATGAGCACCAGGTAATTATGTAATTGTTGAATCACTATATGGTACATTTGAAACTAATACTGAATATAAATTAACTGCAATTACAATAAAAACTTTTTTAAAAATGACAGATATTTCTATGTCAGACCTAATCATTATGTTGAGCACACCAAATCAGAGCATACACCTACAGCAATAAATGACACAAAAGGGACAACTATATATTATATAAACGTGGCGCAGGCTCTTTATTACCATCAGAGAGCAGAAGGGTCACAGAGAATAAACATATGGCTACCTGAGATTATAAAGAGTGATCTACAAAACTAAATTAGCTTTGATAGATAGCTATAGAAATGGATGGATGGATGGATGGATGGATGGATGGATGGATGGATGGAATGGACAAACAGAGAGAGAGAGATTGAGTGAGAGAGATGGCTTAGCTTCATTTTACTTCCTTCCTCCTGGAAACTTTCTGAGACAGTTTCAGGAAGAAATTCTATGTAGTCTCCACAAATTGCTCATGCAGCTGGTTAGGCAAAAAAAAAAAAAAAAATGTACAACCATGAGGAACATTATACCAAGCACACACAAAAAATTGTACTTTCCATGATAATTCATTTCTTCTTGATCTGTGCACTTTAGAAAAACATTAAATTCCCAAATAATCCAGTTTTGCTTATTAAAATTCAGATTGACATTTTCCTGCTCAGGTGTCTAAGTTCACGGTAAAAGAAACTGTGCCTTACCACAAAATTTTACACAATGTGTTTGCAATGTACTCAATATTTGTATAGAACCCCCCATTCATAGTTTGAAACTCTAATCCAAAGTGATCATTTTAAAGATGGGGCCACTGGGAGGTAATTAAATCCTAAAGGTGGAGCTCTAATGAATGGGATTGGTGTCTTTACAAGAAGAAACATCGAGCTAGCTCATTCTCTTTTGCCATGTGAATAGAGAACAAGAAGTTGGTAGTCTATACCCCAGAAGTGGGCTCTTCCCAGAATGGTACTGGCACCCTGAGCTCTGACTTGCAGCCTCCAGAACTGTGTCATGAGCAGCCTGAGCTAAGACAATATTTCTTTGCATACTAAGCAATTCATAACTTTAAAGCATTTTGCACAGCACTCAAAGGATTTTCAGGTTCTTTTCATAGGCATCATTGAACAGAATATCTCCTCTACCTTTGTCCTATAAAAGTGGTAATGATTGTGGTGCAGGTTTCATATGTACTACATTATGTCTTTCTGCTTTATTCTCTGGTGTACACAAGGAGAGTACAAAGCAAAAACATAAAGGAAAAGAAACAAAAACCTAGAATAAACTTAAAAAACCTGTCCTAATTTAAGAGCAAATATTTTAAATTATATATAATTCTCTAAACTACTAATGAAAATGATAGTATTGTCTATAAAGTTATGTAACAAAAGCAAGTCAAAAGGCAAAGAAAATAATGTACTTAGAGTTATAAAAATAGAAAGGGGCTCAGCTTTAAAAAGAAGCTTTTGAGTTTATTCTGGATGTACCATATAGAACACAAGTGCATGCATTTAGTTAATATATCCCCTTTTAGAAAAAGAATAATTGCATTTTAATTACAGCATTTAAAACAAGTTCACATGTTAGAGACTCAGGTTCCCCAGATAAAGGTTTTAGCAAATGTCTCAGTTTAGAAATGGGTAAATGGAGGTTATTTCTAGGCAGAAGGAAGATCCCAGGTGGCCAACTTTGAAACAAATAAAAAAAATGTGAGAATAAATCTTTAAAGTTATTTTGTCATTCAAATTGCATGCAGCCGTACATTTGAGATCTTATAAACACATGAAATTACTCTTGTAAGTTCAGCATATTTCCATGATTGTGGTACATTGTAGCTATGATATCAAAAGACACTTTCTAATGTTAGTGATTAAGTATATCCATTTGTAGGAAAGGCTCTGGGAGGCCAGAACCAGATGATCTGAACCTCAGAGACCTGAAAATAATAAGAAAAAATGATTAAAAATTCTTATGGAAAAGAAAGACTTTTTTCCATAAGAGATATGCAAATGGACTATGGTAACCTGAGGAAAAACACGGCAGTGCTACATTTACCTACGCAGACTCCAGAAGGATAATGGGAATGAACCAGACCTTAAGAGACTCCTTGTGTAGTAAGTTCAATTTCGGCTTGAGTAGCCTCCTCTCGAATAATAATAATAATAATAATACAGCAGCAGTGACTCAAATGGAGATTGTAATGTGACAGGCAGTATTCTACATGATTTATAGGTAATCTTCACAACAAACTACAAAATGGGAATTATTATGGTTTTAATTTTATATATTGAGGAAAATATAGTATGCCCATGAACATACAGCTAATCCATAGCAAGGGTAAAATACAAATCAAAAATCATAACTGTAATGACTGCAATCTTCTAAGAGGCTTATTTTTAAGTTTATTTGTTTATTTTGAGAGAGACAGAGACAGCGTGAATAGGGGAGGGGGAGAGAGAGGGAGAGAGAATCGCAAGCAGGCTCTGTGTTTCCTGCTTAGAGCTCACATAGGGCTTGACCTCACGAAACCATGAGATACTGACCTGGGCTGAAACCAAGGGTCAGATGCTTAACTGACTGAGCCACCCAGGGGCCCCAGGACTATTTTAAAGCACTGTCTGGATTTGCATTGGAAGAGGGAGCATCTAAGCTTATAAAAAATCAGAAGAACCAGAAACTACAATATAGAATGCATGTTATGCATACAATCAATTTGGGGGCCCCATGGAGCACCTCAAAGGGTTAAATAAGCACTGACTAGAGCAGAGTTTCTTCAACTTGCCACAACTGGAAGTTGGTATAATTCTCTGTTGCGGGGGCTATCCTGTGAATCATAGGATTCTTTTAAGTTTATTTATTTAATTACTTTTAAGTAAACTTTACACCCAATTTGAGGCTTGAACTTAGGACCTCAAGCTCAAGAGTCACATGGTTTTCTGACTGAGCCAGCCAGGCACTCAATCACAAGATTTTTAACAGCATCCAATGTTTACTTATTTTTTGAGAGAGACAGAGACAGCGACAGTGATACAGA
Source organism: Suricata suricatta (assembly GCF_006229205.1). Classification (NCBI taxonomy): domain Eukaryota; kingdom Metazoa; phylum Chordata; class Mammalia; order Carnivora; family Herpestidae; genus Suricata; species Suricata suricatta. The sequence continues at coordinate 52,742,954 of NC_043709.1, forward strand.
ATCTGAAGCAGGCTCCAGGCTCTGAGATGTCAGCACAGAGACCAATGGGGCTTAAACCCACAATTGTGGGATCACAACCTGAGCCAAAGTCGGCCCCCCAACTGACTGAGCCACCCAGGTGCCCCAAAGCTATGTATTATTTTTCTAAAATACCCTAGAAGTAATCGATACCCTTCTCAGTTCATTATATCAGGAGGTACACGATGTAGATGTGTCTTATTACAGGTAATGTTAACATTAAAGACCTGGCTAAGACAGTGTCTTCCGGGCGTTTCCAGTGTAACGTTACTATTTTTCTCTTTGGAACTAATAGAATTGTTGTGGAAAAACACTAAGAAATCCAACATCCTGTTTCTTATACTTTAATCCACTAACTTACTATCCATGGTTGATTCTCACCTGTGACAATTTGTACTGCGCTGTTTGCCTAATGGTGATTTGGGAATTCTATGGTAAGGAGAAGCTATCCCTTTTCCCACATTTATTCATTCATTTGATCATTTATTTATATTGTTTGAATCCTTGGAGAGTTACTTTTGAATATATGGCTTGAAATTCATTACTTTCCTTACTTATACTGTCATTTGAGTATAAAAATCATTTAAATATTAAAAACTAAAAGAAGTCATTTACAATTCAAACAGATTTGGGGTGCTAAAATGAGGTAGAAGGCAGAGGGTTTTATAAGAGAACTTGAGAGGTTGTTTGATGTGTCACAATAAAAACATTTTTTCGTTTCAATTGTCAAGGTTATCGAATAGATTTAAAGGGTGGAGTCTGACTCTGGATTACACAGTGGGAGCCTCAGAAAGGGGTTCAGATGTCTGGTAAGCAGTAGTTCAGGAAGGATATCTGTATTCTAAAAAGCATTGACTTAAAATTTTATCTAAAAGAAGATTTGGGTCAAGAAGTTTTCTTTTTGGTTTGCTTCAAAATATTTCTCTTTATTATATTGAAAGCTGCAATTTCCTTCTTTCAAATGTGCAGTGTACGACAGCTGTTAAAAATGTGGGCTGAAGTCAGACAGTTGGAATTTGGATTCTACCTATAAATTGTCTAAGCCTTTTGCAGGTTACTTAACTCCCTCTAAACCTCAGTTTCCTTTGCTTTAATAAAAGGAGATGAAAATGATTACCTCTTTCATGTTGGTGTTATCAGGAGAAAAATAAATGTAAAGTGCGTGGTAACATGCTTGGCATATAAGAAGACATTTAGAAATGAGATGTGTGATTATTTTAAGAACATTATATTTGAAGGCAAAGTTAATTAAAAATTATTAGAAGAAGGCAGAAAGCATTTTGCTTTTCCTTGAATTAATTGGAATGACCTTAAAATACATTGATCTATTTTCTCTAAGGAATCACTACTATCATCTTATAAAAATTACCTAAAGTCCAAGCCCTTAATCACTGGAAATATGCTTTTGCCTCATTCTTTTTATTTCTTTTATTACCACGTTTTCCTTCTTTCTTCTCTGTATAAATGATCTTTTCTAGTATCCAGTACTATGCTGGTGTGAGCTCAAATTGTTTTTATAGTTCACTGATTATTTATACAACTATAGCTGGTCATCAACAATTCAAGCCACACCTTGAGGTTTTATCTTATTTTATTGTTAATTCCAATGACTACAATTTTCATTTCTATAATTTCTGTTTGGCTCTTTTTTGAATCTGCCTGCATTTTTCTTTCTCCTTTGAGGATAATGAGTCACTTATTTTGAATTCCCTTTCAGGTTTTTTTCTAATGTCTACATTTTTTTCATCCATCACTCTCTCTGAAAGTTCATTTCTTTACTATGCATTTAGGTCCTTGATTCTGAGTTTATCCTCAGTAGGCACCACTTTCCAGTGGGGTCACTGTGTGCCCTGGACTGCAGGATGCCCTCTAGAGGACCATTCTGCATTCACCACCTCCACAGCCCTATAGGTCTGGATTAGCATTTATACTGATTTCTCAGCTGGTGTCCCCTCACTATTTTGGTCATGTGAATTTGGACCCTACAGCAAGGTGCTAGCATGAGGTGCCAGTTTTTCAAAGATGAAAGTTTTCACCTAACGTAATAACAGATGACAAACAGTTGTGCTGTTTTCTAAAATAGTGAAAGGTACTTTTTTCCGTTTTCAACTCCCCATTCTTCATCGCTTTAGTCTTTATGCAGATAATAAAGCTGTAGTTCACCTAAGTATGTATAACCTAAAGCTTTGACTTCTCTCTTTTCCTGTTGCATTTTTGTGACACTGTAAGATGTAAGTACTGGCTATTAATGTCTTCTTCAATTCTAACAGAAGTATCTCTGCCCTCTTGTTATCAAACTTAGTTATATAGATCACTTCAAAATAATTTTTTACTTTATCCAACATTTGTTTATGTTTCAAACATAAGGTGGATTCTTTCCACCATCAGCTCACTCTATCATAATGGCTGGAGTTCTATACCCAGTTTATAAGATTAGGTATAATAATGCTAAATTTATTTAAGAGTTCATGGAAATTGAATTTACAGTGATAATATCAGTACTCATTTAACATAGTTGTTGTAATGTCTTGAAGAAGACTTTGTACCTACAACTCAGGAAATGAATGTGATATTGACAGAAGAGCTTTATGAAAAGAGATACCTTCTTCTGAAAATGCAGAATCTTATTCCTGTGATAATCACAATTTCAGAAGTCAATATAGTTCCTTTGAATGTTAGAATGGTCTTCTCTTTGTCTCGGACTGTGTCTTTCTCTCTTTATATGCAATTACATAGCAATTCTAAGGAAATATAAAGTTTTGTGATTATAATTCTCTCTTTTGTCTATTTGTGAGTTTATTATTTAACTATTTTGTTAATGAATTCATTCATGGTCCATCTTTTTAAGAAAAGGTTTTAAAGTAATGGACAGTATTAGGCAGTGTTTAAAAGCTCTTATGTGAATTAATTAATATTAAAGGCAAAATTATTTACCTAAAACTGGGTGAAATTTCATGGGACAGGTGTCTCAATGAAATGTTAAGACCCAATCTTAATTTTTTATAATTTTCTAATTTATACTATTCAATTTCTATAGCTATTAAGTTGTTGTGAGCACTCACTGGTGTGAGCCTTCCTAAAACCAGACTCTAATCACATATGCTTGAACTGCTTACTGTGAAGCCTCCTCAAATGCCAGTTAACTTTCAGTGTCAGAGGGTTAGGTGTTCCTAATCATTCCCCACTGACAAAATTACAGATCAAAATTCTTCCTCTGGCATAATGGTCCATAATTTTCAATCATCAATTAAAAAAGCATAAGCATTTTTAGCATCCATAGAAATAAAAGAATATACAGAAGAAAAGCACTTTTCATGCCTAATAGGTATTCCTAGATCTCCCATTGTGTCCTGAAACAATAAGTCTAGAAGTGCAATCATTCTCTAAATGCTATTACCTTGAGGAACTGTGTGCCTCAAGTCTTCTCTGACTCTCCTTGTTTCACACTGCATTTTGAAAAATTTGTTTCAGTCACCAAAAGCTCAACAAATTTGAATCTGTGAGCCCTAAGTCCATCACAACCTTCTACACTCTGAAAAGTGGCAAAAATATGTTTACTCTTTAGCCCAACATGGCTTTAGGTCCAGAGCTTATTTGATTACTGTATATTGTATATTGCTCTAGCCTTGGTGCAGTATATATCTTTCTTCCTTTTGTTTTTCAAAATCAGCACAGATAACTCCCCTCTGCCCACCTTGTTCCCCCCTGCTGTAGTACCAGAAGCTAGTCTGATGGATATTTAAGCAAACAGCTCCTCATAGTGCTATAAGGAAACATTTTAAAAGATAAAATACTTCGCACTGTGGATAGACTAGCTAATATCCTTTCCTGCTATAAAATCCCATGAACCTCTGACCACAAATAGATATCCATAGCACAGCTGCTTGTAAACAAAGATACAGTAGCACTTCCATTCCACATTATTTCCTTTATAAATTTCATCCCATTTCCTTAATATAGTAGATATAATATTGTAGGGTAATAACATAATGTAAATTAATTACAAGAAGGACAAGATGATAATGAAATTACATTTTATTATTCTATATATCATGCAGGAATACATTGGTCAGCTCCTGTGATGAGTAATTGCTTGTTTCCTTTGCATAGTATCTGCTGTTATATGGTAAAAATCCTAAGAACGGAAATTTTGTATTATTTAAAACTGTAATCTCACAGCCTGGCTTAGTGCCTTGTAGGCTTTCTATAATGAAGGAGTGATTTGAGTATTAGAATATTAATAAGATTGCCACTTGATATGCTACTAACTTTTAAGAACCATAACATAGCTTTTAGGAGAAAATCAGACTCCAAACTTAAATACTATCCTTAGACTGTCCCACCAAACCCTGCCCATTAAGCATATAAATACATGAATAAACAAACATCTAGATAACTAATTAACTATTCTTGATATCCCTAATTAGGGAATTATTAACTTCTAACACAGAACCACCTCTTCAAGAGCGCCATGCTGTATTATCCAGAGGGAGTGTCTTTGATAGCTAT
>NC_043709.1:52747580-52774369 GCF_006229205.1 Suricata suricatta
CGTCTTGATAAGTGCGTATGTGTTTGAATGTAAGGGCGTGTGCACATGGGTAGATGCCTGTACATGGAGTTGTAATGGCTCTTAGTGAAACCCTCTCCAAGTGCAGTGGATAGGATTCTCAAAGCTGGAGGGAAGAACACTGCTCAACATTTGGGGAATAGTTTTACTATGCTTGGAACACGTAAATCTTTGTAGCCATATCCTCTCTTGACTAAATGCACCATAAGAACTGAAGAATGACAGTCTTAGCTTGTAGCTTACTCCGAGCCAGAAATCCCAAGAAAGATGGGGAAAAAAGCAGATTATCATGGAAGGACCGGCATGGAAAGATGACAATGTTTTAATAGATAAGATGGGAGAGCAATTCTTATGAAGGGTGACCGGGAGTAGAACAGTGTGATATGTGTCTGGTTCTCTCTTGTATAGTTCAAGAGAAAGATAATGCTTTAATCAATATTGAATAAAGGTATCTTATTGGCTATGAGTAAAACCACTGCTTTTATAAGAAGGTAGCATAAAGAAAGGAACCATTTACAAGGTCAGCAAAGGTTGCCTGGGATCTGTACAGTTTGACTAGGGAAAGCAAACATTTTGGTATAAAAGAATTATAGATTGTGTGTTTAAATTATTACCATTTTAAAATTAATTTAAGGTAGAATAGACCAAAGAAGAGATGAAATTATATTTTAAAAGGTTTTTACTTTCTTTTATCCTTTCTACAACCCTCTCTTCTCCTTTCCATCCTAATAATTTAGTAAAAATCATAGGTGGGGGCTGGTAGATAGGCATCCTGCTGAGGAGTGGGGGTCAGGTGGGGAGGTGGAAGGGTAAAAAATGGAAAAGGCCCAGCATGAAAGATCGGAGTTGAGCAGAGAATGGGGATGCTAATGGGGATAGAGAGACAGTGATGACAAATAGAGACTGGTTCCATATTCTAGAGAATAATTTAATAAGTACTTATGATGAGAAAATGGGAATCATCTTTATCACTGTCAGAGAAAGGAGATACAAATAGGAAAAGGATACAACTGTGGAGAACCCTGTAATACTGGATTAGAATTAGAACACTGGTGTGAACATACAAATATGTATGTAGAGAGAAATGTAGATGTAAAAGTATATGTGAATGTATATATCCACATATTTTCTAGCCCTGTCCCAAACTGCTGAGTACCTAGCACTGTATTTTGATTCTAAATATGGTTCCTCACAAAAAGGAAACAGAGTTTCTTAGAAAAAGGAAAGATCAAAGAATGATGGAAAAATGTCAAAAATACACAGAATCCATCTTAAAGAGGAGCCTACTGAACAATACCTACAATAATCTGTGCATCAAAATAAATAACCTATTGAAGCACCTGTGTGTCTCAGTCAGTTGAGCGGCTGACTCTTGATTTTAGCTCAGGTCATGATCTCATGTTTTGTAGATTTGGGCCCACATTGGGCTCTACATTGACAGTGCAGAAACCGCTTGGGATTCTCTCTCCCCCTCTCTGCCCCTCTTCTGCTTACACAAACTCATGCATGCATGTGCACTCTCTCTCAAAATAAACTTTAAAAATCAAATAAATAAAAAAATAACCTTTTGAATAAAAGACTGACTCACGAGTTAAAAGTGAAATCAATGAATGAAAGAATGAATGAGGAGAAAGATATTCTTTGCAGTAAAAATGCAACAAATAATTGTAGAAGAAATAATGGAATTAGAAATGTACTATTACGTAATATGATAGTGACTCATTCAATTAGGAAAAATCAATGGCAATAAGTTTTTAAGGAACATGATTTATAAAGACTTAGCTTCTCTCTCATCAAAATTATTACTCCACTGGAGAAAATATAGTACTCTCACAAAGGAAAAACTTAGCAGATGCTGATTTAATCAAGAGATGACATCAGCTTCTCAGGTAATGGGATAACTGAAATCATACGGAACCCAATAAGCAAAGACTAAAAGATCACAACTATGACAAAGATACCAAAATGCACAACCTGAAACTAATAATGATGATAGATCAGATAAACCCAAACTGAGAAATATTCTACAAAATTACATCGGCAACATGCAAACACTTCAAGATCACGAAAGTCAAGCAAAGATTGAAGACATGTTCGAGATTGGAGTATAATAACGAAACATAACAAACAAATAACATGACCTGAAATTGGCTAACTTTTCCAAGAACAACATTATCTGGAGCCACCTGAATAATGTTTTTGGATTAGGCAGTAATACTGTATCAAATTAATTTTCTGATTTTCATCGTTTATTGTCTTTATATGGAATAGTATCCATGTTTGTAGAATTTACACACTAAAGTATAAGGTGGTGATGGGCCATCATGTCAGTAATTTCCTCTCAATTGTCTTGGGGGAAAAAAGCTATCTGTATTAATTTCACAATTTTTATATAGTTTGAAATCATTCCAAGATAAAAAAATATCATTCCTTTTATAAGAATATATAATTTTTACAAATGTGATTTAGGAAATCCAAACTAATAGCACAAAACTTTTTCTTGCAGAGATTCTTTGGGGACTCATGTCCAGTTCTATTTGTCACTAACCACACATGTAGACTGTCCAGATCCTTTCAAGCTGCTAAACCTCCTACTTTGGGAATCCTGGCTTATAGTAAGTCTGTGCTAAAGCTATGATCACTTTACTCCTATTTCAGGCTCTTTGTAGGACCAAATTCAGTATGAATTATTTATAAGAACTGAAGAACACTTTGGAAAAAGTATAATTATTCTTCTTTTTTGCCCCATTCGAGTTTCTGTCCTGATAAATTCAGCTTAACTTTTCTGTACCATTTCCTTTTTAGAGAACAGTTAAGAATTCCAATACTTCTACAAGTGACACATTTTTAATTTTCCAACTCATCTCTCAAAACATATCAGAGCCTTTTAACCTCATACTCCATCCCAGTTAGATTTCTGCTCCTGGACCACACCTTGGTCTCTAACTGCTGTTAGACTTTACTGATGCCAACTCTCTAAACCTTAGAAACTTTGAGGGAACTATGCTTGGACAGAACTTAATGCTTTCCTCATTAGGCTAGCATATCGATTTCTTATATTCAAGACAATCTGGAATACTGGCAGCATTGCCTTGATCTTTAGACATTATGATTTTGTGTTTTAAATTTTCTCTCAACAACTGCAGCTGAGATCATGAAGCTTCTCTAGTATTTCTTTTTTTAATCTTATTTTTTAAGTTTGTATTTTAAATCTAGTAAGATAACATACAGTGTTATATTAGTTTCAAGCATATAATGTGATGATTCAACAATTCCATACATCACCATGTGCCCATCACAAATGCACTCCTTTATCCCCATAACCTATTTCATCCATCTCCTTGCCTCCCCCCACTTCTGGTAACTGACAGTTTGTTCTCTATAGTTAAGAGACTGTTCCTTGGTTTGTGCCTCTTTCTCTTTTTTCCCCTTTCTTGGTTATTTTTGTTTGTATGTTTGTTTCTTAAATCCTCTATTGTATTTATTAACCAAAGAGATGAATCTAGTTGAAATCTGGCTCTTAGTTTTTTCCTGTCATCATTAAAGTTTACTATGTACAGGTGGATTGCAGCCATTCATAGAACAAAATTGTCTTCTATATTTTGATTTCTAGCATATTAGTTTCAAGGGAAGAAAAAGTAGATCACCAGATTAAAGCTATACCTTGATCACTTTTCCTATGAGAAAAGCACCTACTATTATATAAAAGGGACCATGATAAATATTTCTAGAATAAATACAAATGGACTATAATGCATGCCTTTTGGGGGGGAAAATAGATTAAATAAATAAAATCAAAATGACTTAAATTATTCTGTATTGTTTTACAAAATGCTAAAGCCTCTGATTCAGTGTCTAGCTAAGGACATCTGTAGATGATCTTGCCAAAAAACTGAATACTTTTATTACCTTGTTCACTAGAAGGATGTACTTTATGTCTTTAGGTATGGGTCGGGTGTTTGTGTGTTTCCTGGTTAATTATTTAATGATCGTATGTTTCCTGCAATATTACTCACACATTATGTCTCTGGGTAGTTACTGAGTATACATAGATAAACGAAATAAGACCTGCATTCTCAGAACTCACAAGGTGATGGGGAGGAGGAGGGGGATCCATTTATACAAAGAAAAGACCTACAAACAGTATTAAAAATAACTAATATTTACTAGGAGTTATAAACTTACTTCTTTACATAAGCCATTTCACTTTATTTCCACTACCACATGTTAAACAAAACTATTTATTTGTTCAACAAATAAAAATAATGAACCTTTACTATGTATTAGGTAATACTCTAGGCCTCAGAGTTAAAGCTGATAGCAAAGTAGACAGAATGTCTTTCCTTGTGGAATTAACGTGTCTTTGGAGAGGAGAAAATAAAAATAAACAAAATAAATAAGGAAAGTATTTATTGAACGTAAAGATGCTAAGAGCTTCAGAGAAAAGAAAGATGACAGGAGTGATATGGGTGCTGGAGGTTACAGTTTTAGCTGGATGAAATGGGATCCTTTTTGTTATGTAATATTTAATAGTTTATTAGATTATTATTATTATTAAAAATAGAAGCCAAGGTCAGAGCAGGTAATTTAATTTGGTGGAGGTCACACAAGATCCAGACGAGCCGAGTTTAAACAGAGTTCTTGCAACCTCCTGATACCGTCAATAGAGCTGTGACCTGCCAAGTTCCCATTCCTGTCACCACAGCCATTTTACATAGAGCTTCTTTTATAGAAAATTATTTTCTTCTCCTCTTATTCTTTCATCAATTATATTGAAAAGAGGAGTAATTTGTTGAACGGACTTCCCTATCCGCAATGGAAAATCGAGAGATCTGAGATAGCCCTGAAGCAACAGCTCACACACTGTTTCTTAAGTAGGCCACTCATTTATATGACTGGTGTTAGGGTGGCTTTTGGAAGTCTGAAGTGTAGCACTGTGCTTCTGCCATCTTGTGACTGCCTGCTTCTTCTAAGTACAGCAGAGCACATTGAAGGCATTTCAAACTTTCTACCGCCCTGTGAGTCGAAATACATCGGGCAGCAAGACCAGTGAATTTGGCAGTCAGCCAGCAAGTCTGACAGTAAATCTCTTTTGAGAATCAGCCTGGTGGAGCATGAATAAAGGAAGTTCACCATTACACCGATTTACCTGGCAACCGGCATCACCTTTATGTCCACTTCTTCAACCCTCCGTATCATTTCTTTATAAATAGGACAGTGATTTCAAGTGGCTCAGGATTTTTCTAGCAGCTCTTATTCAACCCTACAGGATTAGCCTTTTACTCTGACCAAAGCTAGTTGCCAGATCATCATTTAGGCTCCTCAGAGACATCCCAGTTTTCCTTATGTTATTGAAAGGTTTGTACTTTCTTTTTGGCCATGAATCTATCCAGACTGAATAAGATCTGCTGGCCCAGGACCACTTCAGTGAATTTTTCAAGTACCACACAGTGCCACATTGTCCTGGGCTAGCTGATGCTATAAAACTCTTTCAGAAACCATTTGAAAAACAGTTATGTCAAACACCATGCAAAAAGAAAGCACACATTGTCCTGTTTTCAGAGGCATTGCTCAAGAAAATCTCTGGTGTTTCAAATCAAACTGGAAACACTCTAGATGGAGTTATAATGGAAAAGAAGCACTACTCTCCCATTCCATCTCTCTTTTTTTCCCTGGGAGAGCTTATGCTTTCTGAAATTTACTAAAGAACTATTTGTTGTCTGGCATGACTCCCAAACTTTCTCTGGACAAGTTTGTGGTGACTATATTTTATGTATTCTTACATCTTTCTAATATTAATATACTACTAATAATATTTCAAGTCAAGTTTTATAAACCATTTTATTAGCTTGGAAATACAATTTTATAATATGACAGATTACATAGTAATATAAGCTTGTCATTTTAGATGAGAAGCCATTAAAAATACCTCAACTTTTAGAGTTTTAGTCAGCTTTACTACCTACTATGTCAAACCTCTCAAATTTCTAAATTTCCATAATGATTATAGTTCAATGAATACTTTAATGTCCCATGTTATGCTCTGAATCCCATAGCAGTTGAATGAGTAGGTGATAGGCAATAAATGTGTGCCCTGAGTTCATTTGAATACATGTTCTTGATGTCTTTATTTACTTGCTTACTGAAAACTTTTTGAATCTAAAGGAAGCTCCTGAAATCGTTACCAGACAATCAGAGGGCATCACAAATCCATGTGTGTATATACCTCATCTGTGTTAATAATATCAGATTCTCTTCTTCATGGACTTTTAGAATGTCAATGCTAGAGATTTCCTGGTGGCCTTATTTTATATAATTACCTAATTTTATACATGAGAAGACAGAGGTAAGAGAAATAAATTGTTCAATGTTACATGAATAAAACAACATAATAGTTATTGGAGTATATGGTAAGCAGAATTCTAAGATAGTTTCTTCTAAGATTCCTACATCATTGTATACATATCTTGTATAACCCCCTCCATTTGAGTTGCAGTGAGTGAAATAAGACATCACTTCCATGATTAATTAATAGTATATGTCAGGTTAAGAAATTTTGGATATAATTCAGATCTTTAAGTTAATCAAATGGAAGATTAGCTTTGGTGGGCCTGCCCAAATCAGGTGAATTCTTTAAAAGAAGATCTAAAGATCAGAGGTAAAATAAACCGGAGAGATTGGAAGCAATAGAAATTCTCCTATTAGAAGAAAACCCCCAATCATTAGGTAAGCTGCCTAAGGAGGGAACTATGTAGCAAGAACTGGACAGTGGCCCCCAGGAGTTGCGAGTGGCCTCTAGTTGATGACAGAAATAAAGTGGGGAATCCAGTCCTACAAGGCCCTTAATTCTGCCAACAGCCAGAGAGTCTGGAAGAGAACTCTGAGCCCCGGGTGAGATTTTAGCCATGACTAACCCTTGTTTTTCGGTCTGGTGAAACCCTGAGTAGAGGTCCAAGCGGACTTCTCCCTGGACTCCTAACTTATGAAAGCTGTTAGATAGTAAATTGTATTATTTTTAGACAACCACATTTTGTTATTTACTATATAGTAATAGATGGCTAGTATAAACTATAACTTAGGCTTTCTTATTCCAAAGTCAATGACTTTTCTACATATTACCCAAACGTTGCTAACATCACATATGTAATAAAATTAAGGACTACATAAAACAAACCCAGGTATAACTACTTTTACTATAACTAACCATTATCTTCATATTTTGGACATTTACTTTACCTGTCCAGGTTATGACAGAATATAGTCTGTTACCATATATATTCTCATCCTTTCCTTCCTTCCTTAAAAGCAAAAATAATATGTATATTTTCCTTATCATTTATCTAGTACCAGATGACATAAATACTAAATTAAATGAAGTCAAAAGAATGTCTAGTTTCCATGGGAAAGATAAATGTGATTTCCGAAGGGTAAATGTAAAAAGAAGGAAGGTATGACAGAGCTAACAAATTGATAAATTGAACTCAGAGAAGGAAATATCCCTTATTACTCTCAATTTGAAAGCCTGATTCTTATTTCAAACCATACAGATCTGCACTGTTTTTCCAAATTTTCCAGAAACACCTTTAGGAAAACTAGTTAAGTTCCTTTTGACTTTGTTGGTCTCCCTCTGTAGACTGGGGAAAAAAATATATTTCTACCTTACAGATAAGCTTCAGGTGAAACAACTTTCTTTTTTAAAAAATTTTTAATGTTTTTTTTATTTTTGATACAGAAAGAAACAGCATGAGAGGAGGAGGGGCAGAGAGAGAAGGAGACAGAGAACGGAAGCAGGGGGAGGGGCAGAGAGAGAAAGAGACACAGAACGGAAGCAGGCTCCAGGCTCTGAACTGTCAGCACAGAGCCTGACGCGGGGCTCAAACCCACAAATGTGAGATCCGACCTGATCCAAAGTCGGAGGCTTAACCGACTGAGCCACCCAGGCGCCCCACAACCTTCTGCAGCCATAAACTATGTTATTCTTGGGAGGGAAATCAGGACGGTGGAATAGACCCTGAAACTTCCTCCGATGGACACACTAAATCTATAGCTACTTATGGAATAATCCCCGCTGAAAGAGAACACTGGAAACTAGCTGACCAATCCCTCCACAACAAGACATAAAAGGGCTACATTAAGGCAGGCAGGGAAGGCAGAGATGATGTCTCACCAAAACCCCAGCCCTGGAACTGAAACTCAAAATAGTAAGGGATCGCATAGGCCTGGAACGTCTTCCTCAGGAGAGAGGAAATTGCCTCACGTCAGGCACCCCAACCCAACCTTTGGGACCTACACCAGAGAAACAAGGTCCCTAAAACACTTAACTCTGGAAAACAATCAGGTTTAAACCTAGGGAATCCACTGGATCTGAGATATTCCTTGGTAGACTCAGTCATCCTGAGATCCAGTGCAAAAGCAGAAGTTGGAGATGCAACTGGATTACATGTGAAAGAGCTTCATTTGCTACTCTTAAAGCATCTGCCAGAGGGAAAAGGACCATTTGGGACTTTCTCTGGGTACAAAGGTACTGGCAAGTGCCAGTTTTGCATTCTTCCTCCACAGCCTCACTAAAACCTTGCTAAAAATGGTGCCACACCCCTAGCACTATTTCCCTGCCTCACTAAAGCCGCGTGTCCTTCCCCCGCACTCTTCCCCTGCATGCTAAAGCTATGGGTACGTCTCACCCTCAGCACTCGCCTGCTGCCTCATTAGAGCCTGTGGACGAGCACAGGAAGACAAGCCCCTTGATCACCTGGCCCTGGTGGCCAGAAGAGCTGTATTTATATACAGAACTACAGTAATTGCGAAGACAGTTCTGGGAAGGCTACTGTACCCAGGGCACAGAGAGCAGACTGAAGCACACACCGAGTCTGCCTGTGAAAAAGGTCTATCTTCTTGTCCTAGAACTCCAACCTAAAGGACAGGCTTCAGGTTTGCCACACATCCAGAAATTACAGAGGCACTTTCAGGGAACACAGACAGGGTGTATATCTTTGAGCCCTCCCTAGGCCTTGTCACAGCTCCCTGGAAACTCCAAGGAAAGAGTTTATACACTTGCCTAAAGCCTCAATTTTTGCGACTGTAGCCCTAAGGGACATTTACACAGCTTGTCTGGAAGGCAGCAGGGCTTACCACTGTGTTCCCACAAGACTATATAGATCTATAGTGTTTAAAATTGGCTGCCAGAGGATGTGGCTTCTTAGCCTGAAACTAGGTGCTGAGATCATTCCCTCCAGAACATTGGCAAGTCTTGGCACACTCTCAACAACTGAGACCTATAAAGAATGAATAAGGCTGCTTAGACAATCACAAAGGTTTGAGAGATACCCAAGAGAAAGAGCAAGGTTAAATGATAAGGCTAATCTCCTGCACAGGCCCTTCCATCAAAACTGGGAGAGGTAGTTGTTTCACCTAACACATTTAACACAAAAAGTTAAGCAAAATGAGAAAAGAGAGGTATATGTTTCAAATGAAAGAACAAGACACAATCTCAGAAAAAGGCCTTAATGAAATGAAATGAGATAAATAATCTACCTGATAAAGAATTCAAAGCAATGGTCATAACAAGTTTACCACATTGTGATTAAAAATAATAATTTTTAAAATTTCAAATAAAAATGCTCACCAAACTCAGGAGTAAAATGGATGAACACAGTGAGAACTTCAACAAACAGAGATTATTAAAAGTATGAGACAAAAGTCAAATAGGTGAACAGAGTAACTGAACTAAAAAATACACTAGAGGGGTTCAACAGCAGACTAGATGAAACAGAAGAATGAATCAGTGACCTAAAAGACAGGGCAGTGGAACTCACCTAAACAGAACTGTGGAAAGAAAAAGGGAATCTTGAAAGGTGAAAGCTGCCTAAGGAACTTATGGGAAAACATCAACTGAAATAACAGAAGAAAGCAAGAAATGGGCAAACAAACAAACAAACAAAAAACCAAACTTCTGTGAAGAAATAATGGCTCAAAATTTCCTAACCTAGGGAAGGAAACAAACATCCAAATCCAGGAATCACAGAGAGTTCCAAATAAGAGGAAGCCAAAGAGATTCACACCAAGACACATTACAATTAAAGTATCAAAAGGTAAAGATAAAAAGAGAATCTTAAAGACAGCAAAAGAAAAACAATTTGTTATGTACAAGGGAACCCCTATAAGACTATTAGCTGATTTTTTAGCAGGAACGTTGTAGGCCAGAAGGAAGTACCATGAGATATTCCAGGTATAGAAAAGAAAGCAAAAACAAAAACAAAAAGTGTGAAGAATAACCAGCAAAGTTATCATTCAGAATTGAAAGAGAAATAAAGACTTTTCTAGACAAGCAAAAGCTAAAGGAGTTCACTACCACTAAACCAGCTTTTCACAAAATGTTAGTGTAATTCTTTAAGCTAAAACAACACTAATAACGAGAAAACATAGTTAAAAGTCTCACTAGTAAAGGCAATATATAGTAAAGGCTAGCACAAAGGTTAGATGACAAAAGTAGTAAAATAATTCTATAATAATTAGTTAAAGGATACACAAAAATGCAAAATATGACATCAAAAATATAAAATGTGAGTGGGGGCAAAAATATAAAATTTCTAGAATTCATTCATATATATATATATGGGCTGAACTTCATGGTAACCACCAGGCAAAAACCTACAGTAGATACACAAAAGATGAGAAATGAATCTCAACATCACATTAAAGGAAAGCATCAAACCACAAGACAAGAGAGCAAGAGAAGAAGAAAGGCGCAGAGAAGAACAACAAAAACATCTAGGAAACAACAAAACAGCTAAATACATACTTATCAATAATTGCTTTGAATGTAAATGGTTTAAATGCTCTGGTCAAAAGGTACAGATGATTGAATTGATAAAAAACAAGTCATCTATATGTTGCCTACAAGATACACACACACACACATGCACATGCACATGCACACAGTCTGAAAATCTAAGGGATCGAAAAAAGTATTCCATACAAATGAAAATAAAAACTGGTGTAGCCATACTTATATCAGACAAAAGAGACTTTAAAACAAAGACATTTTAAAACAAAGAGCATTGTATAATGACAAAGAGGTCACTCCAACAAGAGGTTATCACATTTGTAAACATTTATGTGACCAATATAGGATCATCTACCTATATAAAGTAAACATTAGTACACCTAAAGGGAGAAATTGACAGCAATACAATAATAGTAGAGTACTTTTATATTCCACTTAGGTCAATGCATAGACCATCTAGACAAAAATCAATAAAGGAAACATCAGCTTTCAGAAACACATTGAACCAGATGGACTTAATAAAAACATACAGAACATTTCATCTAAAACAGAAGAATATACATTCTTTTCAAGTGTTCATGGAACATTCTCCAGGAGAGATCACATGTTAGGCCATAAATAAATCTCAGTGCATTTAAGAAGACTGAAATCCTATCAAGCATCTTCTTAAACTACAATGGTATGAAACTAGAAATCAATTTTAAGAAGAAAACTGGAAAATCACAAATATGTAGAGATTAAACAACATTCTTTTGAACAACCAATGGTCAACAAAGAAATCAAAGTTGAAATCAAATATATACCTTGGGACAAATGAAAATGGATATACAACATCTCTATGGGATGGAGAAATAGTAGTTCTAGGAGAGAAGTTCATAGCAACATAGGCTTTCCTCAAGAAACAAGAAAATTCTCAAAGAAACAATATAACTTTATGCCTAAATAAACTAGAAAAAGAAGAAGAAATAAGGCCTAAAGTTAGTATAAGGAAGGAAATAATAAAGATGAGAGCAGGAATAAGTGAAATAGAGACAAAAAAAAAAAAAGAAAATAATAATAAAATCAAGAGCTGGTTCTTTGGAAAGATAAACAAAACTGACCTTAAGCTAGACATGCAAATAAAAAGAGAGAAGTCTCAAATAAATTCATAAATGAAAGAAGTTACAACTGGTAGCACAGAAATATAAACTTAATAAGATATACTATGAACAATTATATGCCAACAAATAGGACAACATAGAAGAAATGGATAAATTCCTAGGAACATACAATGCTCCAAGACTGAATCAGGAAGAAATAGGTAAGCTGATAAATTAATTACTAGCAAAGAACCTGAATCAATAATCAAAGCCCTCCAAAAACAAAAAACTCAGTACCAGACAGCTTCACTGGTAAATTCTACCAAACATTGAAATATTTAATACCTATCCTTCTCAAACTTTTCCAAAAAAATTGAAGAGGAGGGAATGCTTCCAAACTTATAAGACCAGCATGACCTTTATAACAAAACTTGATAAGAATACCTAAGAAATTACAGGCTAATATCCCTGATGAACATAGATGCAAAATCCTCAACAAACTCAACATTTAAAGGACTGTATACTATGATCAAGTGGGATTTATTCAGAGATATAAGGATGGTTCAAAACATACAAATCAATCTACATGATACACTGCATTAAGAAAATAAAAGATAAGAGTCTTATGATCATTTCTATAGATATATAAAAGGCATTTGACAAAACCCAACAACCATTTATGATACATAACTCTCAACAAAGTGGGTATACCGGGAATGTAATTCAATAATATATTGCAAAACCCCTGCTAACATGATACTCAAAAGTGAAAAGCTCAAAGCTTCTCCTCTAAGATAAAGAATAAGATAAAAATGCCCACTCTTGCCACTTTTATTCAACATAGGATTGGAAGTTCTGAAAACATCAACTAGGCAAGAAAAAGAAATAAAAGGAATCCAGACTGGAAAGGAAGAAGTAAAATTGTCACTATTTGCAGATGCTTAAGGGCTTTACCAAAAATTGCTGGAACCAATAAATAAATTCAGTAAAGTTGAAGTTTACAAAATCAATATACAGAAATCTCTTATATTTCCATACACTATTGATGATCAAAAAACGAAATTAAGAAAATGGCCCCACTTAAATTTCATTGTAAAGAGAATCAAATCCCTAGGAATAAATTTAACCAAAAGGTGAAAGATATGTACAGTGAAACCTATTAGACACGGAAAGAAACTAAAGAAGACATAAATAAATAGATATTTTATGCTCATGGATCAGAAAAATTAATATTGTTCAAATGTCTATATTATTCAAACAATCCACAGATTCACTGCTGTTCATATCAAAATCCCAACAGTATTTTTCACAGAACTAGAACAAACGAGACCTTAAAATTTGTATGCAACCACAACAGACCCTGAATAGCCAAAGCAATCTGAGGTTGACAGGGCTCCTGTGAGTGGTCATTGACTAAGAAAAACAAAGCTAGAGTGCTGGGAGCCGCACCCGCCTTGCTGGATGACATGGTCACAGTAAGGAAATGGCAGACATGCATGGCTCCTGCCATGAGAGGCGGAAACTGGCATCTCCTTCTGCTACTACTGCTCATGTGAAATTAAGCCCATTGCTATTGATTAGGCCTCACAATGTTCCAAGTCGTACCAATATTCCCCATACAGATACCTCATGGAAAGAAGCATATTCCCACTTCTATAAAGAGGAATTTAAACAAAGCACTGCAGATGTTTAGTCGAAAAGCTCTTCTAATGAGCCTCACAAATATAAGGCATAGAAAGTGAAGGGGGTTAAAGAACACAAGATTTACTATTAAGGCTGGCAAGGAGAAAAAGAGCCTAATTTAGGAATAAGAAACAAACAAGAGCCAGGCATAAGTACTGCGCATACATATGCTAATTTGGTGCCCACTGTGAGGATGGGTAAGAGTAGTTACAACTTAAATGCAAAGGCCAGCTCCTCTAGGGCGCCTACCGTGCTTACACCTTCAACATCAAAGAACAAGGTTAACAAAAGGTTCATTTACTAACCAGCTTGAATACATTCTTCCTCCTGTGAGCCAGACAGAATGCCTCCTAGCCTTGTTTATGCCTGAATCTTAGCGTTATTGTTATAAACAAATGTGTTTGCTATCTGCTTCTCACTAGAAACATCCTGCTATCTTCTTAGTTGTAAGATTTTCTACTGGTTCAAACAAATGTGTATGTTATCTGCTTTTCACTGAGTGAGAATATCCTGTTATCCTATGATGTGTAAGTTACCTCATTGTAATTAGAGTAGTTCTGCAAAAATGCCTCTGTGAAACCTGTTTCTGCACCCTTTTCAAAGCATCTTATCACTGAGAATTATTTGTAAAAATTCCACTTTTTGATGTCATGTTAACACTTAAATCTATAAATAAAGGCACAAAACCTGGCAAGATAGAGATGCCAGGCTGGTGACCAAGAAAGAAAGAAAGAAACTCCAGGCTCTGTCACTCCATTTTTTTGCCGACGCTGCCTCTCCTTCAGGGGACCCTGGACCAGCAGGAGCTGGACTCTGGTACTAGAGATATAGCATTCTCTGATTTCAAACTATACTACAAAGCTATGGTGATCAGAACAGTATGGTACTGGCATAAAAACAGACACAGACCAATGGAACAGAATAGAGAGCCCCAAAATAACCCTTCACATATATGGTCAATTTATTTTTTACAAAGGAGCCAAGATGTACAATGGAGAAAGGACAATCTGTACAATAAATGGTGTGGGAAAGCTCAACAGCCACATGCCAAAGAGTGAAGCTGGATCCCTCTCTTATACCATACACAAAAATTAAGTCAAAATGGTTAGACTTGAATGTGAAACCTGAAACTCCTAGAGGAAAACATAGGTGATAAGCTCCTTGACATTGGTCTTAGCACTAAATTTTTAAATCTGATTCCAAAAGCAAATATAACAAAAGCAAAAATAAACAAATGGAAATACTTCATACTAAAACAAAGCAAAGCAAGCAAGCAAGCAAACAAACAAACAAACCAAGCAAGAACTTCTGCACAGCCAAATACTCTTAGTGGAGAAGAGGTTCTGAGATCCAGTGCCTAGGTCTTTTCCTGACCCTGATGGAAAACCTGGGGACAGCGTAGTTTGAGACCCAGTATTTAAATTGGCCTCTATTTTGGGAAAATAGTCTTATGCTCTATACTCTCTAGGTATTGACCTCTTTTGGTAGACTACCTGAAAGATTTCTGGGAAAGTCTGAGTGAATCAGATACATAATATTTTGCTTTGCAGATTTCTCAATTCCCAAGCGCATAAGTAGCAAGTTACTTACTGTCTTTGAAATGAGCAACTCATTCTTTTGAAATACTATTCCCTGTCTACTAAAAAATGGGAGTAGTGTTTTTTACTTCCACAGAAATGTTAGAAGAAATAGTTACTTACTATGGTATTTGGCATATATTAGAAGTAAAATGAAGTCCTATTTCCCTTTTGTTAAATCCAATGGTGGAATGTGTGGCTGCCTGTAGGAAGTCCTTAGTTTTTTTCAGAAGTAAGTCTCAATGTCTTCAAAGGCAAACTTAAGTGTTTAAGGAAATGAAGATATATCCCTGACCTAAAAGAACTTTGAGAAGCGCAGTTACCTAATGTCCACTCATAGTAGATGTTATTACATTTAATACTGAGCCTCACTTCACTGCAGTGAGTCCTCAAGGAAATACATCTGCAAGATTAAGTAGAAATAATTTAATATGCAAACTTATTAAGATGCAAAACATGGCTATGAATATATTTTGGATTTTACCATAATTAATATTCATTGCTTCATGTTCTAAATGAATTAATTATATTTCAGTAAACATTTACTCGATATACACTATGTATTAAACTATTAAAGCACAAAAAACATAAATGCTATGTATCCTATGCCCTTGAGGAGGTAACAATCTAGTTGTTTTTGCAGTTGAAACTGAACAGCTATACCCCATTTCTTGAGTCCTTTCCTAGAACATGACCAAAAGGCCATACCATCAGAATGTAAACGTGTACTTATCTCCTGGTTTGCTAAGCAATATGGATATGCATTCAAATTGTTCACATATGAAGGGAAAATAAATAAAATGGATTAGCCTAAACTTCTCTGTTCTAAAAATGGTAATTCTCTTAATGTAGTATATGGCCACATTAGCAGCTTGGAGAAGAATATATTACCATGTCTAATCACCAAGTTGACTGTAGCCTAAAGTCCAAAAGGTGGCTGTTTTCTTTTACCTTATGTTTACTGCTGCTGGAAAACTTTTTCCCATTTTCTTCTTGTACTACTGGATTTTAGTCCATTGTGTTCTATTGAAATTCCATTATGAGAGGGAAAACCAAATACAAGATTACCGAATACAAGATCTCAACATGTCTTCAGATGAATCATAGAGATAGTTAATATTCAGTAATGGTGTTACTGCTATCCGAAGGGAGGGTAGTTGTTCATGTTTGTGTATATTCGGTGAAAATGTGGACACATGATCTTAAAGAAAATATGTTTTATCATGGGATTTTATGAAGTACTATGTTTTTACCACTTAAGCTTTAAGCTAACCCATGTTCTATATTAGGTGAAAGAGTAGTCTTTCTGAGATATATCTGGGTAATTGATTTTTTTTTACAAATTGTTGATTGCCCCTGAATATTCTGATGTCTTAGCTAAAATAATAGACATATAGGGGTGCCTTGGTGGCTCAGCTGATTAAGCGTCTGAGGCTCAGGCCATGATCTCATGGTTCATGGGTTTGAGCCCCGTATCAGGCTCCATGCTGACAGCTGAAAGTTTGGAGCCTGCTTTAGATTCTCTGTCTCCTCTCTCTCCCCCTCTCCTGCTTGCTCTCTCTTTCTCTCTCAAAAATAAATAAATAAAAACAATAAAAAATAATAGACACATAAATAAATCATAGAATTACCTTTAGACAGTTTAGCAATCCATAACACATATCTCTTGAGATATCTTTGATTAGACTTGATACACTAAATCATGCCTATATTTGAGGCAAACTAATAGCAGTCATTAAGTATACATAAAAAAATAAGACTAAAGTTTTCTAGAACAGAATGG
Source organism: Suricata suricatta (assembly GCF_006229205.1). Classification (NCBI taxonomy): domain Eukaryota; kingdom Metazoa; phylum Chordata; class Mammalia; order Carnivora; family Herpestidae; genus Suricata; species Suricata suricatta. The sequence goes on from NC_043709.1 coordinate 52,764,504, forward strand.
TACTTATACTTCTTTTTACTCATTTAAAAATAGGTTTTAATATGAAATTACATCTAGAAAATACAAGATAAATATACTTAACTTGAAACAAAAACTAGAAAATGACTTTTCAAACTTTGGTTTGCTACAATATGAAAATTTCCCACACTTTATATATCTGTTAACATGAACAAATGGCATGATTCACTATGTCTTTCTTGTGTGTGCATGTGTTATAGTGCATTAATCAAATTGAATTTACTGAGCATGTTTATTGAATGTTTTTTTCTATGCTGCATATCTGTTCTTTAATTACACTCTCAGAGGCCATGACTATGTGCAATAAAACTTATCTCCAGGGATGACATTTTTCAGACATGTTAGTAAACTTTTCATTTGTTGATTAAGTACATTATATTATAGGTAAGCTACCTATTAAATGGACAAATGTTCTAGGTTGAAAATACTATATTTTTCAACTTCCTAGTCCTTTTTGGCCATCATTTGCTCTGAATCTGTATCACCAGTTCCCTCTATTTGGTCCCACCTGAAGGCTCCATCTTATCCAATGTTTGAGCTAATCCCATCTGAGGCACAATATACTTATTTAATTTACTTTAATATCCCCCACTCCAAGTCATTTTATAATTAGCTGCTATGTATAAGTGAAGCCATAATTTGTTTTAATAGTCCAAATGCTAATAGTTCCTAGCTGCTCAATTTCTGAACCTCAGTGTCCTCACTCAGCCCTGCCATCATTAAAGTTGTAACCAGTTGTTTGGGGGAAATTGTCTTTCACATTTACCTCCAATTCCATACCAGAATGTTTGCACCCTGTTCTGCCTGGTTCTGACCTCTATCTACTCCATAAACAGAAGCATACAAAAACCATTTTCTCTCATTTTAGAAACCAGATTGGGTTGCTTCTTATCTGGTTCCAGAGAGCTTGCCTTTAACCCAAGTTGAAGCAAAAATTTTTTAATTCTCTGCACTGTAGCTGAAATCAGAATATATGTTTCAAAATGAATTAAGTAAAAGTTTTTACTCTATTAATTCCTTTTTAGCTCCTTTAGTTTTATTTTGTTCTTTTTCTTCATTTTGGGTTTGGACACTTTGGTTTTGGTCAGAGCAATTAGACTGGAGCCTCTTGATCTAATGATGTAATGTTATTATCTTAGTTTTATATTTACATCATAAGATCAATGGTGTTGTGTGAGGGACTCTGGATCATGTGTTCTAATGATCTATTTTGAATCAGAAGTTTCTAGGTTCTGGGGCGCCTGGGTGGCTCAGTCGGTTAAGCCTCCGGCTTCGGCTCAGGTCAGATCTCACGTTCGTGGGTTGGAGCCCCGCGTCAGGCTGTGCTGACAGCTAGCTCAGAGCCTGGAGCCTGCTTCCGGTTCTGTCTCCTTCTCTCTCTGCCTCTCCCCTTCTCATGCTCTGTCTCTCTCTGTATCAAAAATAAATAAAACATTAAAAAAAATAAAAAAAAGAAGTTTCTAGGTTCTATTTAATAGATCTTTCATATAGAGAGGCCCTTTTACACTTAGGTTCTCATCTTCTGTGAGAAATGGCTCAAACCAAAAGACCTATCTCCACAAGAGCAATCAACAGCTCACAGGCTCAGTCAAGGCCAAATTAAGTTTTATAAAACAAGCATTTCTCTAAAGAATAAGTGGTATACAGAGTTGCATTTCTGCTTTCTACAACATGGGGAGGATAAAGATGTTCTTTATCTGGCTTTAGAAGCCTCTTCACGCTGTGAGCTCAGTAAACGTGAGGTGTTGTTTGATTGTGTCAGTAACTGAGATGAGGTTAAGAATTTCAGAGCTGCTGGCGGGACAGAGGGGAACTTACATTCCCTGTAATGTTGGAATGGCCTCACACAATGTAGAAATACCAGTATTGGAATATAGAGTAAGACACAAACTCTTCACCATTTTGTCATAACTATTAGTTTGCTTGTTTGTATCCCTGTCTGCTTATTTTTGTGATGGGCTCCATGTGTTTCACGCTCTTCCAGACCCATGGAGTTTCCAAAGGTCTCAGGATGAAGGTTCAGTTGAGGTATAGTTCCACAGTTAGTTAATCATTCTTGTCTAACCTAATATGAAGTTTGGATGAGCAAGGCATTCCATCCATAAATTTAGGGGCATAGGAACATTTCATTTAAAAAAATCTGTTAAGTCAAAATAATTCTGACTCTCAACTCAAATTCTGGCAACTAGCACAAAACTTAATCTCAGTCATCTTTTGAGCCTGTCCCCCCAGAGTCATGCAAATCTCTCCAGACTGTACCATATTGCCTAGGGTTTGGCAGAGTTCCACTAGTTTCAGGCTAAGTTGTAAGATTTCAAGGCCAAAGTCATTACTCCAGGTCCACCCATGACTTCAGGCAGCCCAGCTAGTTCATTATAGTCCCGTGGCTCTGATCTGATGTGATGGGCTTGAGGAAAGCGAATCCATGAGGGTGAGAACTGCATAGATATTCCACTGGTTTACATTACATAGTGAGTTTTGCGGTTTTCTCATTCTTCCTATGTTCTCCACACCATAGCCCATTACTCTATTCTCCTTCAAATATTGTTTATAAAATGGGTTTACAATATACAAACAATGTCATGAAGTTATATTTTTGGGAATAATGACTTAAGAAAAGTTCAGTTTTTTAAATCTGTGTTTTTTTTTTCTTGGCTCCACAATTCATTTCAGGATATGTGATTCTCTAACTAGTACTTTATTAAGGCGGAGGTTCTTAGGCCCACAAACTGTGGTCAGCTTTCACAACAGAATCATAAACAGAGGTTAAATGAAAAGCAGGTTCATGATTTTATAAACTGTTCAACCCAGCTCTAGATACTAAAACATGGTATCTCTTTTTAGTGGGAATAATAAAGAAATAAATACAAAATGTGATCTATATAAGGGGTTCAGAGTAATAAGTAAATGAAAATAACCTTAGGGTTTTAAGTACTATAGTGAATGAGTGAATAATGAATCCTCCGTCTGGAATATCCTATTTTCTAAGCAATTTGAATATGAGTATTGTTAAATGTCTGAGTAACTTTACTGTATACCATCTTCTAAAAATAAAAGGCTGAATGTATAAACAGGTGAATCCAGATGGAGGGAAATTAAGTAAAAGTTCATTAAAGACTAACTTTAACATTTTTCTCATATACCAAATAAACATAGTGTACTGTAGTATAAACATGGTGTAAAACTTCATTAAACAGACGTACATTCTATTTTCATAAAAACTAGCAAGACGTGTTACCAAATTAAGGAGGGGGGAAAAGAGGTGGTGGTGATGGTGGAGGGCACTTAAGGGGAAGAGCACTGGGTGTTGTATGGAAAACAATTTGACAATAAAATATCATGAAGGAAAAAATTAAGATTTTTTAAATGAATAAATAAAGAACAGCTTTATTATTATAAAAAAAATAAAGACTACTAACTTTTATGTAAAGCACTACTAGATTAAAACTGGCCAGAGCAATTAGACTGGAGCCTATCACAAGAAATATTCAAATCACATTTTCAAGGAAATTTGTGGACCTAAACATTAATATTTCCAAGAGCAACATTTATTCTTGGAAAAAATTATAATCATTTGAGCTATTTATGCTTTTTGTTTATATTTCTAATTTTTCTGATGATTTTCTTTTTAAACTCATCTTAAATTAGAGTCAAGTTGCCATAGTCTTCTGTGCCTGTAGGCACCTCCTTTTCATTTTACATCTTTCCATTAGAAAGTACATTTCAAATTGTTCTAAGACTCTGGAGAAAGCCTGTTCTCCTGTTTCAGTGTACTTCTTTTGAAGCTGATCCAAACTCTTTTCTTGTAAAATGTTAAATTGACTTAAATGAATGTACAATTGCTTTTAAGTCACGTTAGATGAAGATGCCTGTATTACTTTGCTTAAATTTCATTATAAAACTTAACCAAATTATACTTATATGAAGAAGTGTCATGTTTTATATATAACAACTACATTTTTGGAACATTAATATTCTTTTTCAGTTACAGTCAAGGTAAGTGTTAGGTCACAATTATTTCATTTGTGAATTAAGGTCAACTATTTCTTTCTCTCTTTGTTATTTTAAACCTAACCTGACTACTGCTTTTTGGCATTTCTATGCTGTACAGAAATTATAATGCTTTGTTAGTTAAATACTTTAATTATGTTCCTTACTATTTTTCTGTTTGGAAAGTCCTTCCACATTCTATGATTACATGTATTTACTCATATTTTATTCTTATACAAGGTTTCATTAGCTCCATTTGTTTATTCTAGTGTATTCACAGAGTTGTGTAGCTACCACTATAAGTTTAGGACATTTCCATGGCCCCAGTAAGCAAGCCTGTACCCATTAACAGTCATTCTCCTTCCCTCCATGCTTCACCCTAGGAAACCACTAATCTTTTTTGGTCTCTCCAAATTTGCCTATTTTGGATATTTCATATAAATAGGAAAAAATTACAACCTGTGATTGTTTATGATTGGCTTTTCACTTAGCATAATGTTTTTAAAAATCATCATTATAGCATTTATTAGTACTTTGATCCTTTTTATTGCTGAATAATATTCAATTATATCAATATGCCATAATTTGATTATCCATTTAACAGTTGATAAAAATTTAATATATATACAAGTTTGTGTAGATGTGTCTGTGTATTTCTCTTGGACATAGAGCTAGCAGTAGGATTGCTAGGTCTTATGGAAATTGTCTCACATTTGAAGAACTACCAGAGTGTTCTCTGAAGCAGTTTCACTATATTACATAAAAAACAGAAATCTGTAACGGTTCCAATTTCTCCACATCCACCCAAACATTTATCATTACTACTTCTTTTGACTATATCTATCCCAGTGGGTATTTCATGGCAGCTTGATTTAGTCTGTAATGGTAATAATTCAGCATCATATTAGGTGCTTATTGGTTATTTGCCTATCTACTTTAGAAAAATTTCTATTTAAAATCTTTGCCTATGGGGCGCCTGGGTGGCTCAGTTGGTTGGGCCTCCGACTTCGGCTCAGGTCAGATCTCACATTCGTGGGTTCGAGCCCCGCGTCAGGCTCTGTGCTGACAGCCAGCTCAGAGCCTGGAGCCTGCTTCCAGTTCTGTGTCTCCTTCTCTCTCTGCCCCTCCCCTTCTCATGATCTGTCTCTCTCTGTATCAAAAATAAATTAAAAAAAATAAAATCGTTGCCTGTTTTATTATTTGTATTAAGTTATTTATTTATTTTGAGAGAGAGAGAGAAAAAGAGTATGAGCAGGGGAGGGGCACAGGGAGAGGGACAGAGAGATTCCCAAGCAGACTCCACACCATTAGCAGAGAGCCCCAGGTGGGGCTTGAACTCAGGAACCGTGAGATCATTACCTGAGCTGAAATAAAGAGTCTTAACTGACTGAGCCACCCAGGTGCCCCCAAATATTTGCCTGCTTTAAAATTAGGTGGATTTTCTTCTTTTGTTATTGAGTTGTAAGTTGTAGACTGATAACATTGAAAGAAGTGGTGAGAGTTAGGACATACCTCCTTGGCCCCTGATCTTAGGGAGAAAACATTTTTGTGTTCATCCTATTTGGAGGCTGTTGAGCTTCTTGTATGTTTAGATTAATGCTTTTCAACAAATTTGGCAAAATTTAGCCATTATTTCTGTGAAGTGTGTGTGTGTGTGTGTGTGTGTGTGTGTGTGTGTGTGACTTTCTTTTATTTATTCATATTACATGTATGCTGGTGTGGCTAATGGGGTCTCATATTTCTCTGAGTCTTATTTTTCTTTATGTTTTTTTCTTAGGGTTTATACAATCTATATTGATCCATCATAAAGTTCAGTGTTTTTTTTTCTTCTACCACTTCAAATCTGTTACCTAGCCACTAGCTTAAAACAGCATACATTAGAGGAGGCTGGGCGGTTCAGTCAGTTAAGCATCTGACTTCCTCCAAAGTCATGATCTCGCTGTTCATGAGTTCCAGCTCTGAGTCAGGCTCTGTGCTGACAGCTCAGAGCCTGGAACCAGTTTCAGATTCTGTATCTCTCTCTCTCTGCCCATGCATGTTCTGTCTATCTCAAGAATAAACATTAAAAAGATTAAAAAAAAAACAGCATATGTTAATTCTCTCATAATTCTGAAGACTGGAAATTCAAATTCATGCTATCTTACAGGGTTTGTTCCTTTTGGAGGCACTGAGAATCTGTTGGGTGTCTCTCTCTCCTAGCTTCTGGTGGCAGCCAACAATCCTTAGTACTCCTTGGCTTGTGGCAACACAACTTGAATATCTCTCTATCTTCACAAAGTCTTCTCTGTATCTTTTTGTGTAAAATCTCTCTTACATTTCTTTAAAAAATTCTTTTAACATTTTTTTTTTGAGAAAGAGAGACAGAACATGAACTGGGGAGGGGTAGAAAGAGAGAGAGAGTGATACAAAATCTGAAGCAGGCTCCAGGCTCGAGCCTGATAGGGCGCTCGAACTCATGAGTGGTGAGATCATGACCTGAGCCAAAGTCAGACACTTAACCGACAGAGCCACCCAGGTGCCCCTCTCTTACATTTCTTTTATAAAGATACTAGTCAATGGAATTAGGTCTCGTCCTAAATCCAGCATGACCTCATCTCAAGATGTATAATTTAGTTACAGATGTAAGACCTTATGTCTAAGGACACATTCATAGGTAACTGGGGTTAGGATTTGGATATACCATTTTGGGAGTCACAACTCAATCCACTATAGGAGGATTCTAGTTTTCTTCTTGAATTATTAATGAGAAATATGGGTTTAAGAAGGGACCTAGTTAAAATTGGGGACTATGACATTACAAATAGATGTGAAAGAAAATTATTAATGGTTTTTCTTGATGGTATATGAAAAACAAATAAACAAACAAACCACTAGATTTCGACTGACACAGAAGATATTTACAGTCAGGAAAAAGCTGGATATCCCTTAAAATGATTCAGTTTGATCTGCTAGTTAGCCCTTTCTTCCTATCTTCCTTCCTCCCTCTCTCCTTCCCTCTCTTTCAATCTGTTTCTCACTCTTCTTACTTTTCCTTTCTGCTATCTTCTTCCTTTCATTTTTTTAACATTACACACAGCTTTGCACAAGTTGCATCTTGTCATGCATTCCATGTGTCTTATGTCAAGTATAATGAATCCCATCCAAGAAGTCCCTATTCTATATTTATTACTTTGCCATGGTGTACACATTCTTTTATGTCTCCAATATTATATTTCCTCCCCTCATCTTTTAAGAAAATGTTTTAATGTTTATTTTTGAGAGGGAGCGAGGGGGGGCAAAGAGGAGAGAAAGAGAGAGGAGAGGACAGGAGAGGAGAGGACAGGAGAGAACAGGAGAGGAGAAGAGAGGAGAGGACAGGAGAGGAGAGGACAGGAGAGGAGAGGAGAGGACAGGAGAGGACAGGAGAGGAGAGGAGAGAAAGACATGGAATCCAAACCAGGCTCCAGGCTCTGAGCACAGAGCCTGATATGGAACCCAAATCATGAACTACGAGATCATGATCTAAACTAAAGTCAGATGTTCAACAGACTAAGCCACTCATCATCTTAGGTCTTAATATTAAAGTCTTCCATACTTCATCAACCTCATCAATTAGTTCTTTTCCTTCAGTGTGCTCTAGTCTCTCCAATATGAAATATATTATTAGACAAAACTGCCTATAATTTTCCTCCACCTTTATGTTTTTATTCATAGATAACATTCTTAAAAAATAGTTTATATGTCTTTATTCTATGCCTCCCAACAATTCACCATTTCACTGGTATTCCCTCTACTCTGGAAAACTGAAACTACTAAAGTCACTTAATGTTGCTTAATCCAGTAACTATTTTCTAGTCCTCATCTTACTTCACTACATTCATGACAACATTCAAAGATCTCAGCTAATGTTCTCTCTCTTCCCTCAGCTTTCATAGCATTATAATCATCATAATAATCTGCCTTTTCTCTAATTTTCTTTCCTATTTTCTTTTGTTGCCTTCTCAGACTTTTGGGGTCCATCTCAGCTTGATACAAAGTACTCTATCCTCTGTTGTCTAAATAAGCAATAGTTTTAACTTCTTTGGACTTAACATGCCGTTTATATATTGTTATGTGTGTACTGCTTACATCTCAGTAATTTCTTGATACTCTAAATATATATCAAGCTACAACTTTGTAATCTCCACTGGATGTTAAATTCATGATATTCTTACTTCTTTTTTCCTTCTGCAGTCTTTTCCTGTTGCAATCAATGTCTTCACTGCTAACCCAGGTCGTTGTGCCAGGAACCCAGAAGTCATGATTGACATCTTCCTTTCACTGGAGACATTTGGTTAGTTACCAAGTCTTGTCATTCCCTACTCTGAAATAAATCTCAGATCCATTCAAATCACTCTTTCACTGCTGACAATACATCTTAGTTCCAGGACCTATCTTCTTTTACCAGCACACTGCAATAGCTTCCTAAAAGATCAAGGATTGGAAGAGCAAGATGGTGGATAAATAGGGAGCTCTATAACTTTTGCATGCCCACATCTATCAAACTAAGAAGGACTAAAGCCACAATACTCTGATCTGCAAGAGTGGGAGGAAAACATACAGAGTCCACAAAGAAGATAGCCTCATAGGTGCCTGAGTGAATGAAAACTGAGGAAATAAAAACAGGTCAGGGCAGAGGCACAGAGTTGTAGAGAGTGCACAGAGACAAAGAGAGATGAGGGAAAGAGAAAGAGAGGCTGAAAACGCCCATAGAGCTATCTCTAGAGAAGAGAAAAACCTCAGCATGGGACAGATAGGGATCCTAGCATCCTGTCTATAACCGCAGGGCACAGGGAGAGAAATCTGTCCCATTTAGCTGTTGCATTTTCCTTGGGCTCTTGGGCTCAGCAGGCTAATTCCAGGAGGAGTCAGGAGAGAACTGCTCCCAGACTCCCCCTACTCTATCCTGGCTAGGAAGTCTCCTGCTTGCAGGAGTACATCTCATCTCAGGCGGTATCATTGAAGTGCCTGGACTAGGGTTTGGAAATGAGGCGGGGTTTGGATAATACAACTTGGCTCACCTCCACCCCTCCAGCCCAGGAAAGCCCAACATTGATGCACTGTGTGATTAGATAATTCTTACTAATCAGATACATTTTCCCTGATCTCATTCTTATTTCTCCCCTCCACTGGTTTTATGATTTTTATTTATTTATTTATTTAATTTTTATTTTATTTTTTTATCATGCATATCCTACAAGTTTATTTATTTTTTTAAATATTTTATTGTGAAATTGATTTCCATACAACACCCAGTGCTCTTCCCCACAAGTGCCCTCCTCCATCACCACCACCTCTTTTCCCCCCTCCCCCTTTCCCTTCAACCCTCAGTTCATTTTCAGCATTCAATAGTCTCTCAAGTTTTGCATCCCTCTATCTCCCCAACTCTGTTTCCCTCTTCCCCTCACCCTTGTCCTCCATTAGGTTTCTCCTGTTTTCCTGTTAGACCTATGAGTGCAAACATATGGTTTCTGTCCTTCTCTGCCTGGCTTATTTCGCTTAGCATGACACCCTCAAGGTCCATCCACTTTCCTACAAATGGCCATATGTCATTCTTTCTCATTACCATGTAGTACTCTATTGTGTACCACATCTTCTTGATCCACTCATCAGGTGATGGACATTTAGGTTCTTTCCATGTTTTGGCTATTGTTGACATTGCTGCTATGAACATTGGGGTACATGTGCTCCTATGCATCAGCATTTCAATACTTCTTGGGTAAATCCCTAGCAGTGCTATTTCTGGGTCATGAGGGAGTTCTATGGATAGTTTTTGAGGAACCTCCACACTGTTTTCCAGAGCGGCTGCACCAGTTTACATGCACCAGCAGTGTAGGAGG
>NC_043709.1:52774469-52780401 GCF_006229205.1 Suricata suricatta
AAGAATGGATATTAGCTCTGCTTTAAATGTCTGGTAGAATTCCCCTGGGAAGCCATCTGGCCCTGGGCTCTTATTCGTTGGGAGATTTTTGATAACGGATTCGATTTCCTCACTGGTTATCTGTCTACTCATGCTTTCTATCTCTTCCTGTTTGAATTTTGGCAGTGCATGTGTATTTAGGAATTTGTCCATTTCGTCTGTGTTGTCCAGTTTGTTGGCATATAGTTTTTCATAGTAATCTCTGATGATTGCTTATATTTCTAAGGGATTGGTTGTAATAGTTCCTTCTTCATTTATGATTTTGTCTATCCGGGTGCTCTCTCTTTTTTTCTGAGGAGCCTGGCTAGAGGTTTATCAATTTTGTTTATTTTGTCAAAGAACCAACTCTTGGTTTCATTGATCTGCTCTACTGTTCTTTTGGATTCTATATTGTTTATTTCTGCCCTGATCTTTATTATCTCTTTTCTTCTGCTAGGTTTGGGGTGCTCTTGCTATTTCCTTTCTAGTTCCAGTAGGTGCTGTGTTAAATTTTGAATTTGTGCTCTTTCAAGTTTGTTGAGATTGGCCTGGATTGCAATATACTTCCCTCTTAGGACTGCCTTTGCTGCTTCCCAGAGATTTTGCATTGTTGTATTTTCATTTTCGTTGGTTTCCATATATTTTTTAATTTCTTCTCTAATTGCCTGATTAACGCAATCATTCATTAGTAGGGTAGTTTTTACCCTCCACATTTTTGGAGGTTTTCCAGACTTTTTCCTGTGTTAATTTCAAGTTTCATAGCATTGTGATCTGAAAGTGTGCATGGTATGATCTCTATTCATTTATACTTATGGAGGGCTGCTTTATGCCCCAGTATGTGATCTATCTTGGAGAATGTGCCATGTGCACTCAAAAAGAAGGTGAATTTTCTATCTTCAGAATGCAGAGTTCTAAATATATCTATCAGTTCCATCTGTTCCAATGTGTTGTTCAGGTCCATTGTTTCTTTATTATTTTTGTCTGGTTGATCTATCCATTGCTGTCAGTGCAGTATTAAAGCCCCTTGCAATTAGCACATTTTTGTCAATAAGATTGTTTTTTTCTGTGATTAATTGTTTTATGTATTTGGGTGCTTCTGAATTTGATGCATAGATATTTATAATTGTTAAATCTTCCTGATGGAGAGATCCTGTAATTATTATATAATGTCCTTCTTCATCTCTTGTTTCTGCCTTTACTTTAAAGTCCAGTTTGTCTGATATAAGTATGGCTACTCCAGTTTTCTTTTGGCTTCCAGTTGCATGATAGATATATCTCCATCCCTTTACTTTCAACCTGAAGGTGTCTTCCAGTCCAAAATGAGTCTCCTGTAGACAGCAAATAGATGGGTTTTTTTTTTTTTTTATCCATTCTACTACCCTGTGTCGTTTGGTTGGAGCATTCAGTCCATTTACATTCAGTGTTATTATTGAGAAATGTGGGTTTACATCATTGTGTTTTCCCTAGAATTCATGTTTATAGTGGTGTCTCTGACACCTTGTATTCTTTGTACTTCCTTATAGAGTCCCTCTTAGGATTTCCTGTAGGGCTGGTTTGGTGGCCATGAATTCTCTCAATTTTTGTTTATTTGGGAAAACCTTTATCTCTCCTTCTATTTTGAATGACAGGCTTCCTAGAAAAAGGATTCTTGGCTGCATGTTTTTCCTGTTCATCACATTGAAGATTTCCTGCCATTCCTTCCTGGCCTGCCAAGTTTCATTAGATAGGTCTGTAACCACTCTGATAGGTTTCCCTTTGTATGTGAGGGCCCTTTTCTCCCTAGCTGCTTTCAGAATTATCTCTTTATCTTGATATTTTGCCAGTTTCACTATGATATGTTGTGCCAAAGGCCAATTCAAGTTACGTCTTAAGGGGGTTCTTTGTGCCTCTTGAATTTGAATGTCTATTTCTTTCCCAGATTTGGGAAATTCTCAGTTATAATTTGGTCTAGTATCCCTTCAGGACCTTTCTCTGTCTTCCTCTTCAGGATTTCCTATGAGACAGATGTTGTTTTGTTTGATTGTATCACTCAGATCTCGAATTCTCCTTACCTGCTCTTGGATTAATTTCTCTCTCTTTTTTTCAGCTTCCTCTTTTGCTATGACTGTATCTTCTAATTCACCTACTCTTCTCTCTGCCTCATCAATCTTTGAGGTGGCTGCCTCCAGTTTGTTATTCACCTCATCTATAGCCTTTTGTAACTCATCACACCTATTTTCAAAGGGCATAGTAATTGTCTCAGTTGGTTCTTTAATGCTTTTCTCAACTCCAGCGATTAATTTTACAACAAGTTCTATAAATTCTTGATCCAGTATGTTGTCTAGATCTGTCTTGAGCAGATCTGTGGCTGTGACTTCCTCCTGGTGGTTCTTCAGGGGAGAGTTCCTTTGTTTTGTCATTTTTGCTAGTTTTTCTGTCTCTTGTCACCTTTAGAAAGCTCGTTGTGCACCGTGCACCTGTTAATATTTCTCTGTTAAAAGAGGCTTATTGACTCTCCAGGGCCTGTCTTTCAGGAAATAGTCTCTCGGTTTCTCTTGTTGTCCCTTGAATATTTTATTTCCCTACTCAGCAATATTTGGGACTCACTGTCATGCATACTTTGGCTTGTTTCTTGGTGTAGTCCTAAGAGGCAAAACAGACAGACAAACACAGAGGGAACAGAAGCACACAGACACACAGACAAATCAAACAAAGAAACACATTAAAAGGGGGAAAGAAAAGAAAGAAAATGGAAAGGAAAGAGATGAAAATAAGAGAAGAAGAGAAAAGAAAGAACACAAAAGAATAAAAGAAGGTCGGAGACAATAAAGGACATTGGACAGTTTAAAAGTGTATGACCAGTTGAGGGGAGAGGTAAGGATGAGATATAGGAGAATATATCTGGATTGCCAGAAGGTGAAAAAGAAAGGGAGAAAGGAGAAAGGAAAATAAGGTGAAAAATTTCAAAGAATTAAGTAAAAAAAAAAAAAAGGTAAGAATAACAAATAAGTATGAAAAAAGTGAAAAAAAAAAGAAAAAAATTTATAAGAAAAAAAAAAAGCAGCAGCTCCCCCTAGTGTATAGGCGTGGTTTGGTATGGTAGGTCTTGGAGGCTGCTCTCAGAGGCTCCGCCTTGGTGTCTATGGAGATTAGAATGGCAGCATGCCAAGCTCCGCTGAACTAAGCACTATAGACCACTCTAATGAGTCCCATCTCCTTGTGCTGCAATTGAGTCAAGTTGTATTTTCCAGGCCCGCCTGGGTTCAAAGTTCCAGTCCATGCACGTTTATGCCACCACAGATGAGATGTATTTGCTTTGGTGGCTGGCTTCTTAGGGGAGGAATCAGTTTGTCTTGGCTCAGGCAGGGATTTCAGCTGCCCCTGCCTGAGGTGAGATGCAGAGCAGGAGGTGAAGTGCGCACCTTCACAGACCCAACTGTGGAGTCCCCACCCCCAGCTGGGATCATGATTGCAATGGGGGAGAAATGAGACACTCTTGGCTTCATGTAGCTGTTGCCCAAGGCTCTGTGTGCTGCTGGAAATGAGCTGGAAGCTCCTACAGCCTGAGTGTGCGCCCAGGCCTCCACTGCCAACAACTCCCTGCTGGGATCGCGGAGGTGTGGGCCCTATTTTTTCAGTTGGCACCTGGGATTAGGGATTCGTGCGGCCAATGCTGGGAGCGAGATGTGCTGTGGAGATAAGGTGTGTGGTCCTGCTCCCAAAACCGAGGTCGAAGTGAGCACCCCTGATGCCGCCACTGCCAAGGCTGTGGCCGCTGACTCCCCACTGAGATGGTGCAGGGCTGGAAGCTGCTCCTTCCCTTGTGCCACCTGGGTTCGGGATTCCAGCTACCCAGCAGTTATATATGGAGTGAGTTTCTCTCTCCAAGTGCGGCCAAGTGTTCCACACCTCTTCTCCAGAGACAGTACTACGAGCGTGTTCAGTCACTCCGTTCCTTCCCTTTGTCTCTCGGGCTCCACACGCATTTGCCCCGTGTTGGGCTGGGGCTCCCGCCTCCCCTGCCCGTCTCGGGCTGGCCCGTTTTCCAATCTCCCTAGTTTGCACTCACTCACTCAGGTATCTTTGAAATTGTCTTCTTTCTGGAGTCTGTATTTTTTCCTTCTGCTCTTGCAGATGAGAGTAATGTCCTTCTCAGTTCAATAGATGGGTCAGATGATGTTTACAGAGTTCCCTTCCTCTCCACCATCTTGGCTCGGTTTTACGATTTTTAGACTGACATTTGTCATTTGTTGTTTTTATCCTCACCTTTTCTTTTCTTTTCTCTTTTGGTTTGCTTGTTTGTTTTATATTTTGGTGCATTTGCATGCTTTTGTTCCCTGCGTTTTTGTCTGTCTGTTTTCTTTTTCAGGGCTACCTCAAGAAACAAGCCAAAGTACACATGGTGGAGAGTCGGGAAATGAAATAACCAAAGACACAACAAAAGAAACTGAGAGGCACCACTAAAAGAACACTTCCTGAAGGGACAAGCTCTGGACGGTCAATGAGCCTCCATTAATATAGGAATACTAACAGGTGCAGAGTGCATAATGAGCTTTTAAAACTGACAAGAGACAGAAAGCTAGCCAAAATGACAAAACAGAAGAACTCTCCTCTAAATAAATTCCAGGAAGAAGTCACAGCCACAGAACTGCTCAAAACAGATATAAGCAATATAACTGAGCAAGAATTTAGAACAATAATCATAAAATTAATAGCTGGGCATTAAAAAAGTATGGAAGTCATCAAAGAAGCTAAAGATACAAGGAATAGGGACCTTCAAAACAGCTGTGATGAGTTAAAAATGCTATAAATGAGGTACATAATAAAATGGAGGTGGCCACTTCACGGATTGAAGAGACAGAGAGGAGAACAGGTGAATTAGAAGACAGAGGTATAGAAAAGGAGGAGGCCAAGAAAAAGAGAGAGAAATTGATCTAGGAGCACAAAAGGAGAATTTGAGACTTGAGTGATACAATCAAATGGAACAATATCTGCATCATAGGAATTCCTGAAGGAGAAAGAGAAAAAGATCCTGAAAGGGTGCTTGATCAAATTACAGCCAAGAACTTCCCCAACCTGGGGAAGGAAATAGACATTGAAATCCAAAAGGCACAGAGAAATCCCCTCAGACGTAACTTGAATTGAACTTCAGCACAACATATCATGGTGAATCTGGCAAAATATAAAGATAAAGAGAGAATTCTGAAAGTGCCTAGGGATAAAAGGGCCCTATCATACAAAGGGATACCTATCAGAGTGGTTACAGACATATCTACAGAAACTTGGCAGGCCAGAAAGAAATGGCAGGAAATCTTCAATGTGATAATCAGAAAGAAACCTTTATTCAGCAAGCCTGTCATTCAAAATAGAAGGAGAGATAAAGGTTTTCCCAAATAAACAAAAATTGGGAGAATTCATCACCACCAAACCAGGCCTACATGAAATCCTAAGAGGGACTCTATGAGGAAAATGTTGCAAGAAATACAAGGTACCAGAGACAGCGCTACAAGTATGAACCCTACAAGGAACACAATGAATCTAAACCCATATTTTTCAATAACACTGACTGTAAATGCACTGATGCTCCATTCAAATGACACAAGGTAGGAGAATGGAAAAAAAACAAAATCCATCTATAGCTGTCTACAAAAGACTCATTTTATTTTTTTTATTTTTTTTCATAATATTTTATTGTCAAATTGTTTTCCATACAACACCCAGTGCTCTTCCCCTTAAGTGCCCTCCACCATCACCACCACCTCTTTCCCCCCTCCCCCTTCCCCTTCAACCCTCAGTTCATTCTCAGCATTCAATAGTCTCTCAAGTTTTGCATCCCTCTCTCTCCCCAACGCTCTCTCCCTCCTCCGCTCCCCCTGGTTCTCCATTAGGTCTCTCTTGTTTTCCTGCTAGACCTATGAGTGCAAACATATGGTTT